>NC_142670.1:32597481-32802481 GCF_964200805.1 Pocillopora damicornis | reverse complement strand
GAACCAAGGAAGCAAGGCCCGAGAATTTTCAGCCAGACGATTTACGCTTTTACATGGGACGCATTAGTGGTAGAAGTATGTATCCGGTTTAGTTTATTTTACATACAAATCTTTCTCAGTGAGTTCCTAGTAACAGCTCGCTACTTTCCGAGAGCTGGTGTCCGATCGCTTGGTTATTAAATAGGGTCAGTGTCTTAAAGCAAAATTCGCCTTCCATGCATACACTGATATTAGCTAAACTTCTCAGCTCTTAATTATTGTTCTTCCATGTTTATCTTGCCCGGACAAATATATTATCAGATCTAATCTGTTTTGCAACTTCTATTACCCTTAAACCATTAATGAAGTCATGTCTATATTTTAGCCCCCTTAGGATCTATTCCTGAACTACCAGCGCTATCGTGCCAAGAGATAAAATCAAGTGAAGGTGAAGACAGCATCAGTAAAAATTACTGGTTGGATCCAACTAATGTCGGAAGCTCAAAGTTGGTTTACTGCGACATGAATTTGGAAGGTAAGTCAGTATACCAAGAACAGAATTTACACAACGTCTGGTCTACCTTTGCCCTGGCCTTTTGTGAAATGTTTTCACCTTGTCTCAGTGATTTCTTCGATTAATTTTCAAATAGACATCGATGAATGTAAAGGCAGCAATAAAGTTTGTGACGAAAATGCAAACTGCTCCAATACTGTTGGGTTTTATAATTGCACCTGCAAAGACGGATTTACTGGGGATGGACGCTTTTGCTCAGGTAAACTAGTTACAGACATGCCGAGGTACAATATTTAATTATTTTTCGCCTAAAAACACTGGAGGTACATTTGAGCTATCTACAATCGAGTGAGAGAATAATAGACCAATAATACCTTGCATGCTATATCAGTGGACCCTTAGCATCACACAACGCAATTTTAGCAGGAATGTCTATATATTAGCTGTCCTACAAGTGCTAAGTTTTGTTTTTTTTAAGCAGCATTACCCATACATGTTTATGCACGGAGTTGCCATGATCTACATCCGGTTTGTTTCAGAGCCATCATGTTAGGAGACTAAAAAATAACATTGGAGAAGAAAATATAATATCTAGGTTGCACGTTTCAAAAATCTAGTTCGTTAAAGACGAAAAAGTGAAAGCTTTTTAAGTGCAAAATTCATTTACGGTTTCTCAGATATTGACGAGTGTAAAGGAAATCACTCCTGTCGCGTGAATGCGAAGTGCAATAACACCCTTGGATCACATACATGTGAATGTCAGCCTGGATATACTGGAAATGGACAAAACTGCAAAGGTGAATTTAATGTCTTCGTTACAATATTTAGAATAGTCCTGCATGACTACAGCGCCGCACCAGTCAGCCGTGTTGCAAGACAATTAGATAATTTATTACTCATATGTAACTCGTTATGATTTAGGCAGCCGTTCCTCATGTTAAGAACCTTCTAGGTAACGTCCCTGATTTTTAAATGAACAATATTGGTGACTTATGTATTGTTTTTCTCCTTTAAAATTAACCTTATCACAATGATTGACAGAAGCAT
This sequence comes from Pocillopora damicornis, assembly GCF_964200805.1. Classification (NCBI taxonomy): domain Eukaryota; kingdom Metazoa; phylum Cnidaria; class Anthozoa; order Scleractinia; family Pocilloporidae; genus Pocillopora; species Pocillopora damicornis. Next base: position 32,800,941 of record NC_142670.1, on the reverse strand, counting down.
GAAAATAGAATCGCTCGCTTGGCTCTGAACCTTGTGCACAGGATAGATATGTGAGTGATTTTCGATGGTGCTACGTTTTCGCTGACGCTTAAGATATATTTGAGAGAAAAAAGTTGAAAATTATTATCATCAAGTTTTATAAAATAATCAAGATACTACGGGCGCCCTGACTGGCCAAAAAACAATGGTTGATTGCACCGATAAACCCATGGAAAACTGAAGTTTAAATTACTAAAGTAACAGACAGCACTTTCTATCGGATAACCAGCGTAGTAAACGTCTCCAGATGTTGGGAAACCATTCGAAAAAAAAAAAAAAGGAAATTTATCGCCTCCAGCTCGTAATTACAAACTTATGTCATGTCCTCACAACATCCCGCGTGGGTTATCTGGACAGTAAACTGATAGAAAGAGCGATGAATAAAGGGGGTAAGGTTCTAAAGAAGCTGTGGTGCTGCGTCGGTCGGAGAGTATAATAGGGTAATTAAGTATTATCAACAATTTTTTACTGTGTATTGTACATTGACGAATGTAGCGAGGCCCATCCCTTTAAAATGAATAAATGCCATCCGAATGCACCTTGCACTAGTACCCAGGGCTTGTACAATTTCTCTTGCAATCCCACGCTTATTGGAGATGGTTTTGATTGTCAAGGCTAGTTTGGTTTTTGGAGGTGATGAAATTTTAGTTTGGTTCCCACGTTGAATGTAGCAGTAAATTTCTTAGAGTTTACTTTCATCCGACATTCACATCGAGGAGGCATACTTTTACGCTCCCTTGAGCACAAGAACGAATCAACTTTTGATTATAGGGGGTAAGTTTCTAAAGAAACTGTAGTGCTGCGTCTGTGGGAAAGTATAGCAGGTAATTCAGTGTTACCAACCAAGTTGAAAGCGTAAATTGGCCACCGTAAAGAGTAAAAAAGCTAATCTACGTTTTCAACTCAGTTGTTAACACTAAATTACCAACTGATTATGTTTTAAATGATTTCAAAACCTTACACAAACTTTAACATGATGCAGACACGATACTCTCCGTGGCACTTAAAAACTCTTTAATAATCTCTAACCTTCCAAGATTCTCTTATAATAAGAGCAGTTATGATCAATCAAACTTATTTGACTTATGCAAGCCAATTCGCGTTATGATTACAAATAATTAGATGATGCTAGTAAGCAGAGAGTTATTACACTCTCCTAGAAAATAATTGGGTACAAGCGAATACTTCTGGGCTGGCATCGTTGTGTGGGAGCTGAGGATCAATACTGAGGATGAAAAAATGTCTTAAACGCATTTTGCAGCATCCAGTTGAGGTACAAACAACTCGGGCTTTGATGGGCAATTAAAGCAAGAGGAAGCGTAATTCCTTATGATGCTATCATTTCATTTTAGTTCCTTTGTGCATCATCATTGGCTAACCCAAATTCTTCTAACCCGAATTCTTCAAAACCTGAGTGACGCTAATAGAAAGAGCAGTTAAGCTACACCAAAATTTGGTCCAGCGTTTTGTGGCAACTTACTCCCCGCGGAATTTTTTTTTATGAGGGGGGGGGGGGGGGGTATCAGGAACAAGCCAGTTGTTTCAGGGCCTTCTGGTTTAGAAGGTTATCTTTGTTACTACAACCTTTTTTTTTAATGTTTATTTCATTTAGTAGCCGACCCATGTTATTATTATCAAAACCTGAATGATGCCAGTAGAAAGAGCAGTTACCCAACACCCCAGAAACAAGAGGTGTGTGACGACCACCTTGTTGAGGGATGGTATCGTTTTGTGGGAGCTGCAGGAACAAAAATGCCGACAACGCGTGTGCCAGCATACAGATGTGGTACACAGTGGTCTGGCTGGTTGGATGCTGATCATCCCACAATGGAAGAAGATGAAGTTCGAATGACGGTCTGCTTTAGTGATCGCTCTACTGGTTGCCGATACACAGGAACTATTTCTGTAAAAAACTGTGGATCTTACTTTATCTACCGACTTAAAAAGCCACCTAATTGTAACTCACGCTACTGTAGTACAGACTGAATGTTAAGCCAATATATTTCGCGCAGTAAGAGGACTCACAAATCGCTCCGTAAGTACATGTGTACGAGGTTTTGTCATGTGACGTATTCAACCTTTCTTCTCTATCATAGACATTATCAGCAGATTTTAACTTTGGTGGCAAACAGGTATTCAATTCATTAGAATGATAATTCTCATCGGATAGCCTTTATCATTGAAGAGAGAATTGCCCGAAGGATCTTTAAAGTAATCTTTAAGTAAAATCTATAAGACACAAACTCTCAAGCTTATGGTTTTCGAGTGATGACAGTCAAAATCTGATGTCCTCTGATGTTATATAAAGTTAAAGTAACAATAGTGACTCAGTATTTTGAAACGTTAAACCAATTTCCAGACACAGTAAGCAAAATTCAATGGTTTAGCTTGCATAACCGTGTGTTAAATGTGTCCGAATCGACCAAAATTCATTTGAAATTAATGGATCGCTTACATCTCACGCTTATTTTGAATCAAAGTTAGAGATCTTTACGCAATGGCTTCAAAGTTTCCCTATACAGCTTTCTTAACTAAGAGCACAGGCACTTCATTCATTCAAGACGAAATTTGTTAAAATAATTTTATATAGGTAATTTACGCGTTTCCAGTGCAATTTGAGATAAAATAGAACGAGAAAATTTCATCGACTAACCAAAATTGCATGAACCTGTAAGGCGAGTGCAACTTGCATATGTATTATTAAGTTTAAAAGCTGCTTGTAGCTTTTAAAAGTTGACCTGTTTTACTACGGTTAATGTTTGCCTACAACATTAACACGCTAAAAGAAAGGTATTCAGAACTGCGATGTGTTAAAAACAAGAGTAGCAAAGGTAAACACAAGTTTTCCTTTTTTATAATGCAAACATATTCAAAGAATCCTATGAAAAATAATATGCGCAGAAAAGAAACCCACCCCCACCACAACCCACAAAGGCTACTGCCTGATATTTCAATATTCTAGCCGAGACTAGTCTTCCAATCATTTAATGTTCATTTGTCTCTACTTTACAAGAAGAGACCTGAACGCAAAGCAAATGGGGCAGAGCAGGGCGATATAATTGACAACGTATAAAAACATAGAAAAATCGTCGGTGGACTTTTCAAAGCAAAGTGACATGAGCTGGGTCACTTTGTGGCTCAGCTTCTTGAGTGGTGTAAGTATAAGGGCATCGTGTATATTACCTCATTATTTAACAAAAACTGTGTATCACTTTGTAAATACATTTACCTTACACGAATTATTTTCAGCTGAATTTCATGACACGAACACGACAATAAATGTTAAGAGCAGTGTAGTCTATGGGTCAGAGTAGGTTCTTGATACCATTCATCTAATGAAAGGTTATGTGAAAGACTTTTCAAATTCACCTGATAGCATCGCGAAAGAGTAGCTTGCACCATTTTTTAGTGGAGTTAATGTCAATAACCAGGGAAAAATAACAACAACAACAAGGAAATGTTCGAGCAAATGCATGAAACCAGAACCCAGTGAAGTAAAAACAGAGCCATAAATCAAAACTGGGTTTAACTTTACATCGCAACGATTCAGTAACAAGTGGAGAAATTTATTGAAAAAGATTTTAACGTAAGTAACAGAAAAGAAAAATAAGATAATTTTTAACATAATATTGAACATTTTTCTTCATTAATTGCAAGTAGTTTTCACAAGTAATGTTTGAATAATTATGAAGTTAATAGTAATTTTAAAAAAAACTTGCAAAAGGCATCTCTTGTACTTCATGCCTTTGTTAGTACTAAGGGGATGTACATAAATTTGATACCCGTAAGGGACAAGGTGGGGAGGGGGGGGGGGGGTTCTTTATAAAAGAACAATGGGAGAAATCATTGTTCTCTTTAGGACCTGAGAATAGTAATGGATACCTTTTGCGTTGTTGTAAAGAAATTGCTCTGAAAAAAATTCATATTCACATGCCGCTAGTAAATGAAGTTACCGATAAAATGTGTAAACGCACTGGGCGGTTAACTTCGCTTGGTTAATACATTTTTTTTCCGTAAATGAATCCGTCGGAACTGTTGCAGAATAAAGCCTGGTAATAAAACCACGTGCCGTAATATTACCCATCGTCTCCCGTTGCTGGATTGCATTATTTATCCTGTCGACGTCATCTGTTCGGCAGAAGGAAGTGAATAACGTTTTCGTACACCACAAATGTGAGTGCACATGCTGGCGTTACTCTAAAAAGAAACAAAAACAACAACAATCAAACACACAATACACAGTATAATCAACAATGAACGTGTTTACATAGATTACAGTTTCAGGGTTTCTTCTAAACCGCTTCCTTACTGGATTTCCGAATTTGAAAAAAAAAACAGAAAACCCCTAAAACTTACACTAACGCACAAATACTTGTGATAACGATAAGTATCCTAATTATTTCACAGTATCCGCACATGTAACTGACGAAAACAATGACATGACTCCTACTCCGAATTTTGTAGCCTCTTAATGTATCTATCACCTGTTTCTTCCTCCCAGTTTCTCACAGACTAGAATGTGCAAATAAGTTTAACACCTTATGGGGGTACACCCCATCTCTTAAAACCCTTTTCTTTAAAAAGCGCCACCTAAAATTAAAGATGGGAACCCACTAAGCCCTCTTGGCCAATTCTAGATTATACCTTGCGGTTTAACACATAAAACTAACTAGCAAATCTACTTGCATCATCAAATTTATCTTTAACATTCTGCCTTACCTGAGGACACTGGGAATTAATCCTTTGTAAAATCCTGTTACTCCTTCATGCCTAAGATTTTGAAAAGAACCTGCCGTGAGAAGAGGCCAGAAAAAGAAGAATACCTTCCTTCATGAAAATGTGGACTTTACCACTAAGCCGTAAGTGAATCCGAAAATTGGATCCAGTTCTCAAACAAGCTGGTTTCAGTTCTCCGCCAATTTTGGTCCAGTTCTTCGTCAAATTGTTTCAAAGGGGCAAAACATGTACCTCTCTTTAATGTACAGGGTTTGAAACTAGATTTGGAAAGCTAGTCTGTGACGTATCGAAAACTTTAAGTTCTCATATCAAGTTCCAACTTACCTGAAAGTCTTACTAATCACATCCAACGCGCCTTTGTATTCCACCATCGTGTACTGATTCTTTAGGAAAGTAAAATTCATGAACAATAAATGACAGCGGGAAACAGTAAATAGTGAACGATTTAACAAAAGAATCTTGTTGCTTAAAGATAGCTCCTGATATATTCAATTGGTTTTAGCTAATTTTATGGGCACAGGATCAGAACTTTCGCGCCGTGCGTTCCAATAACCATCTTGGATCCGTGTTTCTTAAGAGGAATGGAAAGAGTGAAAGAGGGTGAAGGCTACTCTCCCTCATGAGAATTGATATTTATCCACATTGTAGGGTTTCCCTGGCCTTTTGTTGGTGCTCATTTGAACCACTGGGAGGGGAGATTTGTGGGGCTAACGAATCTTTTCCCAAGGAACCGACACAATGACCTAGCTGAGGGCTCGAGGCTCAAGCACAGACCGCATCAACCTGGAGTCCAATAAACCAACCGATGAGATCACCGGCCTGAAAACTAAAAAAACCTTAAACTGCAAGTTTATTTCAAAATAATAGCATACAAAAGTAAAACAAAATCGATTTCAAGAGGTTAATAATTTGCTAATGAATCTCCCATTCTAACCTGAAGTCTTGCTCTAACCACTTGATAAGGATATGTCGCTGTTGCGGCGAAGATTTTCGACAGTGAAGCCATTACAAGGTACTCAGTTGAACTCTATGAAGAAAATGAAAGTTAGCAAAACATAAATTAGAGAGCAAAACATTTTATATAAAAAAAAAGAACTACTACATTTTCAGCACTTCAGAGTGATTCCCAAGATAACGTATACATAATAATAAACGTCATCCTATTAGTACCTTCCTACCAGTCACATGTACATCAAAGGTAATAAAGGTTGTCTTTTGGGCGTCAGTTGTAGCTTCAAAATGCTGAAGCTCGTCATGGAGGATGACTACTCAAGATGAGAAGCCAAAAACGCCCCCCACCCTTCCCTCTCTCGTGTTCTCCCTTTACATTCGCCACTGGCCATTACATGTGTTCGTGTTAACCCTTTACACCCTAACATCAATATCCATATTCTTCATACTGTTCTCTGTACATTTCAAAAGATACTAACAAGGAAAATTTCTTAAACAGTCAAGAACTTTTTCGGTGGCTGAATATTTCCTCTATTCTCATGACCTCCATGTGTGATTCAGAGGTGATATTGTAAGGAGAAGTTAGATGTCAGTCAATCTTGGGGGGGGGGGAAAGGGTTGATTCTTATCAATCCTTCTGGGTGGAGAGGCTAGGGGAGTTGAGAGAAAAGTTTCGTTCCAGTAAATGACAACACTACAATCATCCACCCTAAGCTATTAACATGATCAGAGTAAAAGCACTTCACATGTTTTGTATGTCAAGGATTAAGATCAAGAGTTTCTTGTTTGCTAACTCGGTTGAATTTGTGAGCTTTAACACGTATACAATCAACTATACAGACACGTGCAGACAGTATTCACCAGCTTCTTGTTGATTGGTGTTCCAAAATATTGACTGTAGCCTTTCTTCAGCTCCTCATAGGCCATGAATTGCAGTGCTCCGTGTGATACGCCAAAAAATTACTGGAACGTAACCCTGGTCAAGTAAAATATAATGATATGAGCAAACTTCGTGTTCCATCCAAACACATAAACTCAGGTAAACTCTAAGCTAGGCAAAGATAGCGAGGTCTTAACTCTAAGAATGATGTTTGTGCTTCTCTTTTGTTTTTGCTCTTTCCTTCCCTTTTTCTCTTTTTGATTGTTTTTTTTCCTCCTTTTTTTAAGGAGGTTTGAAAACCACTGTTGGCTTAGTGCATATCCAGCAACCAAAACATACTAACTACAATATTAAAATGTTTTACATTAAGTCTCAAAAGTGAATATCAAAGACATAATTGGGATTGCATCATGCAGACCTATATTTGGAAGATACCTAAAGTTCTCTGCAATCAGAGTACCAAACAATGAGTCACTTAAAAAATAGGCCCAATGTATTGATGTACAGTTTTAAAATTGTGCTCCATAAGAACACTTTCACACTTCCACTATTGAATCTCCCATGTACATTTAAGAACTAAAGACTATATATATATATATATATATATATATATATATATATATATATATATATATAACAAACGAACTCACGACTTTAACAATAATGTTACCATAACCATTATAGAGCAAATCCGAAAAGATCATTTAGAGACTGACAAAAAGAAAGAAGTTCTTAGAGAAAGAGAGATTTTTTGGCAAAGAACATTAAACTCCTTTCAGCCATATGGACTAAACAAAAGAACTGGATAAAGCTTTTACGCGAAAACCTTTATAAAGTTTTAGGTACATAAATTGTTTATAACATACGTTATAAAGGTTTTAAAACTGATTACCAATTAGAAACACTAATTGTTTACGAGAGATTTTACGCAGCATTTAATTAAGCAACATGCACTGTACTACGTCACACAATTAACCAATTACGACTCTGTAACAATTGCATGTTAAGGCCCCTGAGGAAGGCAAATGCCGAAACGCGTCGGGTCTTGAATAAAGCGTTGAAAACGGAAGCACATTCTCCATTGTGCAAATTATATATATATATATATATATATAAGTGTAAATTTTTTACTTTCGTAGAACAGTGCTCAATACATAGAAGTAGAGCGATGTAAAAAAAAAAAAAAAAAAAAAAAAGGGTCTTGAATAAAGCGTTGAAAACGGAAGCACATTCTCCATTGTGCAAAATATATATATATATATATATATATATAGGAAGTTTGCGAGTCGATTTTCGCGTGGGACAGTGCTCAATACGTTGAAGTAGAGCAGAATAAATATTATGGGAGGAAAAAAGGACGTAACTACGTTTCCCGACAAGCCTGTTTCGTGAATCGCTTCACTCTTCAGGGGTTTAATTAAATTAAACCCCTGAAGAGTGAAGCGATTCACGAAACAGGCTTGTCGGGAAACGTAGTTACGTCCTTTTTTCCTCCCATAATATTTATATATATATATATATATATATATATATATATATATATATATTTAATAATTCCTATATTATACTACATTTTATTCCATTATTTTTTTTTTTGTACCTAAGCTCAAGGTATTGAGGTACACATGGAGCGGTACACACCACTTGTGACTTCTTGGATTTGGTTGACTTTATCAGAGACCAATACCCTGCATACTTCACCACAAGACCAGCACACACAGTCAAAATAATCTCAATTTTTAACTTGATCAATCAATCAAAAAGCTGTCAACAGATACATATCAAGGTTACCTTGTGTAAACCTCTCAACCCCTCATGTCTCCACAACTTTAACAGAGCATCTGTAAGGATCAAGGAGTACAAAATATATCATGCATCTGGATTTCATGTAAGTGAGGAATTGGTGAGCACAATTACATGCACCACCACCTTGATTCCAGTTTGATTCCCTCACAGTGAAATTGTGATTGAGAAAAGTATCAAACAATTTATTATTCAAAAATTCGTTTGTACTGAGGTGTTTGTGTTTTTTCAGCAAGGGAATCAGAATACCAGAGACATAAGTGAGTTTTGACCATCCATATTGGGTTTGTTAGGTTACCTGGCACAAACCACCAAAAAGTTAATTCATCTTTCTAATTAGCAAATAGATGGACCTTAATCGTTGGAAAGTAAGTCAACGTGATATAACTTAAAACTTTTCCTAAAATGGTCTCAAAAATAACGGAAAACAGTCGGTTACTCGCCAAACATACAATTATCTATTTGTTAAAAATTGATCAGCGCACTAGAATGAATGTGGAAAGGGCATCGAATGAATTAATGTCTGATAACATTTCGCACCGTGGTCACGACCCTGAGAGTGACGCTAAATGAGCACGCTTCAAACTTCGAGTCTCTCAACAGAGACAAACACCCTGTCCAAGATGCTTTTGTCGAAACATATTCACAGTACAATTCTTTCATTAAATTTTTTTCGAATATCTGTGGTTCTTAACAATAGAAACAAAACAAGATTATAAAGACTGCCTCGAAAAGCTCGTCCGTAGAAAAGCACCAAAGTTTGCCCGAGAGGTTTGAAATTTCAGAATTCAGACCACCTGTACATGCTCTAAAATTCAAATTCAAATAAAAGATTATTTGGGACTAGAAGTTATTAGGATCGCACAAGTTATTTGTAAACTTACAGAGCCACAGAATTTAGAAAAGGAACCAAAACTGAATAGTTTCTTTGAGATCAGCTTAGATTTATAAGGCCTATTTGGTACACCGTTTTATTTTGTCCCTTGTTAGAAGTGCTGTTTCACAGTAACTTTTTTTTGTTTGTTTTCAGTCATTTGCGGCGGTGAAATATCGCTCAACGGTGAACGAGACTCTGAGAGTGACGCCTAACGAGAAAGCTTCAAACTTCGAGTCTTTTAATGGAGACAAACATCATGTCCCGGACACTTTTCACGAAATAAATTCACAATTCTTCTCTTAATTTTTTTTCCAATATCTGTGGTTCTTAGCAGTAGAAATAAAACGAGATTATAAAGATTACCCCGTAAAGCTCGTCCATGGAAAAGCGCCAAAGTTTGTCCGAGAGGTTTGAAATTTCAGAATTTGGACCACCTGTGCAAGGTCTAAAATTAAAATTCAAACAAAAGATTCTTTAGGACTAGAATTTATTAGAATCACACAATTCAAACTTAAATTAGCCATTTCAAATAAAATTTTGTTCACAATTTACCTCCTATTCAGTTCAGTTGCCTGTCACAGTTAAACAATGTTAAAAAGATTGAGCAACCCCGCATAGAAAAACAAGCAACCCAGAAAAAGATGAGAGCGAGTCTCTATTAGTATAAAAGTTTCGTATTCAAATGATGATCATTCATAGCTTTCAGGACCTGTCACGTCTCTCAATTAACTTAGCCAATTTGGTAAAGGTATCCTCGCGAGTTAGCATCACCAGGTAAGCACGTCTCTAAAATATCACCTTTGATTGCCATCCACAGGAGGCCTGTGTATTTGTCTTAACACGATGATTGTCGAAATCCAGTTTCGTTCTAATTTCCCTCGACCCTTTTGAGGTTTCGCGTTGCCTTGAAAGAAATCAGAAGGAAAAACAAAAGTGGGCATGCTGTCGTGAGGGAACCTGCTCTCTTTCTGAACGTGTTGAGGGCGGAGCGGTCTTTAACACTAACATACATATTTAAAACAAGCTATTGATAGCGTTTATGTAAGTTTCGGCAAAAACAGAATCATGAGGTTCAGTTTGGATAATTGATTCGAGACAACTTTTCTATCCACTTTTGATAACTGAGTTTAGTCAAAAAATATATTATGAGAATAAATGGTAAGAGGATAAAGTTAAAATTGCTTGACCGATCGTACTACTTTTCTGTTTTTAGAAGTGCAATCTTCAGGACTTACTTATCTTCAAGCCGCACAGGTGTTCTCAGTTGGTTGTGATTTGCGTCCACGGGGCGTTTTTCCTACAATAGAAACTTCATAAGGAGGTTCGCGCAATTTCCATTCTCTAAAATGGTAAAAAAATAAACGTCCTTCATTCATCAAAATTTCAAATTCGTAATATTTCGTCACGAAACCACAGGGACTTTTCTTTAGTAAGTTAACTCATCATTCTGAAATGTTTGAGGGCACTCGTTTTTGAGCAGAGGTGAAATATGTGACCCTCCAAGGGATTTTAAGGAATAAGGTGAACGCACGCACACGGTACGCTCACACGCTACTTCAAAAGAACTAGCTTTAACACGTGAGCTGCGTGTTAGCTCATTAATTTACAACTGGCAGCCATTGTCTTGCTTCGCACGGTAGAAGCAAAGAACGTGTGGAGATCTTGCTCGCAACTTTGCACGATACAACACAGTGACCGTGCCAATTTTATAACACGCCTTTAAAAGTTAAAGTTGCTTTCGATTTGTACAAAGAGCCGGAAATCTGGGCTTATTAACTGTGTGAAGCGATAAGGATTTATAGTTTACAAGGTAATAGTTAATTTTTTTTTTTAATTACCATCTCTCTTATTTCTAAGATAAGAGTTGAGTTTTAAAAAGTAATTCATGTCTTCAAACTGAGCTCCTCTGGACCTTATGAAACTCGTCGTCCTGATTGAATTCCTTGTGAAAATCCTGAAGAAAAGAGCCGTGATTTGCCATGAATGTTTCTTTTAAAATTACAACTTTCGGATCGGACAGAAGATCTTTATTTTCGACTATATCCTGCGAGTAATATACCTCACAAATACCATTCTCACAATTAAGAAGCTGACAATTACAAGAAACAAAGTGAGCTGGGTTGTACAAGATAAGCTGGTCTGTTAAGGAAACAAAGGAAATTAGCGTGTTGACCAGATATGAAGAATGGCTACGAACACCCTTTCCAAATCTATTGTTTTTATGCGCATATCTTCGCGGCAAGTATGTCAAGCCATTAGGGTGCGAGCGTGTTATAACGTGCCGTGTGTGTGCGTTCACCTTATTCCCTGAAACCCCGTGGAGAGTCACATACATAATTTCAGGTCAAAAAGTTACTGAGAGCTGACAATCAAGTCTCCCTGACGGGGCACATACATCTAGTACCATGCCAGAACTTCTGCAGCTCTGGAAGTTACAACATTTTCAATAAAACTGAAAAAACAAAACAAAAACAAATCAAAAAAAAAAACGCTTCAACATACTAAGGGTTAAAATCAGACTACATCGTTCAATTCTTGAACGTGCAGAGCATTTTGTCCTCTTTGACCAGAGTTAACAACCAACGCAGTTAAAATTGAATATTTGTATGAATTAAATAAACCAGCATTTAACTTTCCGTTGAATTTTATAAAAAATTTTTGTCCTCTAAAGCAACACATTTTCTTTATCCGTGAACACTGAAACATTTTGCTTTTATTACACAGGAGAAATCTCCTTGTTTTCTGTCTAAATATTGCTGTTTTGAAGCCCACGTTTTACTGTGTCTGGAAGAAAAGCACGACATTATGCGGAATCGATATGAAAAAAATTCCTAAAATGTCCATTTTCCAAGGAAAATGCTATTTTGGAAAACAAAATAGTTTGGAAAGCGTTATAGACTGACATAAAACTTCTAACAATTTTGAAAATTCATACATGAGCCTGAATATTTAATGCCATCGTAATAACATTACATGTTACAATGTGGCAACTAAACTCTCACTATTCTGAAGAAAGGAAGCCAAGGTGTACTCGGAAACTCTCCAGGTTTACATTGTTATATTACTAAATAAGAAAAATCATCATGGTCAACGGATGAAAGACGGTTTTGTGACTAAAAGAAGTAGACTATTTTTAATACTGAGGAATAAACAGGGACAAAATCTTGTTAACAATGGCAAAACGATAAATATTAAAAACGGCCTCTGTTCAGTGTAGTTCTGAAATCCTCTCTAAAATATTCGTCAGTAAACATGTAGCATCTTCGACTAATGTATTCATCATAATGATAAATATTGAATATCAATGTCCTTAATGCATCAAGATCAATACCGACTTTAGGGAGGTAGTTTTTGGTCACGGGTGGAAAACTAATAAATTCTTTTTGAGAAATGTAGGTGTTAGCTTTTCATTTCGTAAAGAGGCTACGAAGTACTGGATCGCGCTATATTATGGCGAGTTGTCTGTGGTTTTTGACGTATGGTGTAGTTCTTATCTCGAGCAAATCATGCTCTACTGTTTGAGAACACCTGATTTGAATAGAGGTTCGACATGTTTAAGCTTAATAGCCCTTAAGAGCTGATAATTAATTCTTAATGAAGTTGCTAAGAGCGGGGGCTATGGGAAATATTTGCGTGTTCAGTGTTTGATCATTCCTGGCAAAAACTCCAGCTGTCGTTAATATATGAAGAGAAGGAGTTTGCTTGTTTGTTTGTTTGTTTTTCTTTGTTTTGTTTTTTTTTTTTTGGTCTTTTTTGTTTTTTGGTTTCGTTTTTGAGAGTTGTTGCGGCTTATAAACCCAAGATCAAACTGATGCGTCTTTCTACTTGTTATGACATTTAAAAATTTATTCAAAGCTTCCAGGATAAGAAAGATAGTACCACGAATCTCGAAATTTACTCAGGATTGAGAAGTTTTCTTTCCACATTTGGAAAGTCAAATATTGCAAACAATTTCTAGCACTTTAGAATGCAACTTCTAAACGCATGCAGCCGTGGCAGGTTGTAGAATCTATGGAAAGGAAGAAGAAAAAGGAAAATAAATGAAATTACACTACTTTTGTCCCTTGTCAAAACCACGATCGCTTAAAAATTAAAGTTTTCCAAAGTTGTCATGGTGTGCAAAGCCGTTCGTTATTTTGGATGATGTCGCAAACAGGCATTTTTTATTACGTTAAAATAACAAAAGAAAAAGCCGGATTTAATTAAACACGTTTAGAATGCGGGTCGCCTTTTTGGCGCTAATGATGCATGTGTTGTGAGGGACAAAAAAGAGTGATTCCATTTTGTTATTTTTCTACCCTACGAAGGGCGCCCGACTGATTTCATCATGTAAACATTCCTCTAAAGTTGTTTTTATCTTAAGGCTGATGAAAATTCTAAGAAAATCATCATATTTTGTTTTACCCCACGTTACATTTTAAACACTCATACAACTTTTAAAAATTGCAACATTTTTCAACAGATTCAAATTTTTTAAAGACTATAACAAAAAAACAGCGCATTTTTATTCTCAACGACAAACGGGAACAAGAAATTAAAAATTAAGAGCATGATAAATATTGACTATTGTGACAGCAACAACAGTTACAAGAAACAAGTGCCGATGACAGCATCGCTTTTAGAAGGTTCATCAACGACAAACAGGAACAAGAAATTAAAAATTAAGAGCATGATAAATATTGACTATTGTGACAGCAACTACAGTTACAAGAAACAAGCGCCGAAACAGCATTGTTTTAGAGAGTTGATCAACGACAAACAGGAACAAGAAATTAATTATTAAGGGCATAATAGATATCGACTATTGAGACAGCAACTACAGTTACAAAAAACAAGTGCCGATAACAGCATCCTTTTCAGAGGGTTTTTATTCCTCACTAAAAATTCTGGACGAAGCGTGCTTCATTCTGAAAAAGGTAAGTCAGTTTTCTTTGACGATAGCAAGGTAAAAATCTGAGAATGAGACACTTTATTTAAATTATTTGGATATAGTATGATACTTATTCCTTTCTGACAAAAAAAAAGGAAAAATTTTTTCCGAAAAAACTAAGATCGGATGATTCACTCTCCTGAAGTCAGCGGAACTTCAGATAAACTTTTCTTTCTTTCTTTTTTTATACAGTCCTTGCAGCTATGTTATGGGATAAGATGTTGGAATTGCTATAATATCTCTAATTCTCTAACTAATAGAAAGAGAAAGGATCTTTTAACTCGACGGATTCACGACGTGAGCCTTTTCTCACTTTTTCCAAGTAATTTGTTCAAAAAGCATATGTTAATTGATGCTGAACATTGTCTTTATCAAATCTCCAATCTTAATTTTGCAATGCAGCATAATAGACGTGAGTCGGGTGTTGCTGCTCGACACAGAAAACCTTTAAATGTTGAAATCTTGGGCAGAGAATGAGAAAAGTTTAAATTTTCTTTATTTTTATCGACTTTCTACAACTTCTACGGCTTCTTGTGTGACGCGAGGTTTTTGAACACCTTGTTTCTTTAATGTTGCGCAGGAGAGAATTCTTCAATGTGTCATTTTAATTATTGTGCGAAAGCATCACATTCTCTCGACATTCATATCCAAGCAGTGTGCACGACGTTTATCACCACGCTCATAGTTTAACTTGCCTGCCATGAGTAGGTAGAATAACAAAAGTAGTAATCAGAATGTCGTAGGTTAGACACTCTAAGTTCTTTTTCTCAAAGTATGCCTGTGTCATTCATTCAAAATATCACCTTATGCGTACTGTATGTACAGGGATGATTCCTAAACATCACATTAGTTTAGGAATGATGATGGTTGAATTTACAAAAGTCTTTCTTCTCTCCGTGATTTTGAAGTCTTTTTGCGCTAGGAACCCAATTAAATGACCAAAAACTTGTACCAATTGTTCGGGGATTTGCTTTAAAACGTGTAAATCGTAGGTTAAAACTTGTTTTAAACCTATGGCTTTTGCCGTTGTATCGACTTTATTGTCTTTTTTCGTTAAAACGGCGAAATAAAGAGTTGCATCATTAAAGAGTGGTCACGAAAACAATTGAGTGGGGAGAATATTAAAAGAGACCTCTATATATTTTGATTAAATCTAATAATTTGTACTTTTCTTGTTGCTAAGATACAGTCGATTCAGAATCGATTCCTACGTTGCTTCATGTTTGTTTGTCTGTCTATCTATCTGCTGTCATAAATATCTCTCTGCTGGTTGGCTAAATAATCTGCATTTTCCAATTTCAGCATCAGCGGGAATGGTGTGGAATTCAAGCTTCCTAATCCTCCTGGCTTCTTTGTTTTTCATGGACGTCCCTACTGCTAAAAATCCATGCAAGACAGAAGTTAGCGTACCTGGAATGGTTCTCAAAGGATTCGTCT
Source organism: Pocillopora damicornis (assembly GCF_964200805.1). Lineage (NCBI taxonomy): Eukaryota > Metazoa > Cnidaria > Anthozoa > Scleractinia > Pocilloporidae > Pocillopora > Pocillopora damicornis. The sequence continues at coordinate 32,785,287 of NC_142670.1, read as the reverse complement.
TCAAAAAGGTCCCAGTAACAGCTCCTCATGTGTGCGATATCACCTGCGAGAGAGAAACGATATGTCAAAGCTACAGTTATGTAATTGGGGAAAAGTCCTGCTAGTTAAACACCCGAACCAAGGAAGCAAGGCCCGAGAATTTCCAGCCAGATGATTTACGCTTTTACATGGGACGCATTAGTGGTAGAAGTATGTATTCGGTCCAGTTCATTTTACATAAAAATCTTTCTTAGTGAGTTCTTAGTAAAAACCCGCCAAAATTCGCTGTCCATGTTACATTAACATCAGCTAAACTTCACAGTTCTTAATCATTATCATTCCATGTTTATCTCACGCGGACAAATATATTCTCCAACTCTGATCTGTTTTGCAACTAATGAAGTCATGTCTATATCGTAGCTCCTTTAGGATCTATTCCTGAATTACCAGCGTCATCGTGCCAAGAGATAAAATTAAGTGAAGGTAAAGACAGTATTAGTAAAAAGTACTGGTTGGATTCAGCTAATGTCGGGAGTTCAAAGTTGGTTTATTGCGACATGATTTTGGGAGGTAAGTCTGTATGCTAAGGACAGAAGTACTTTACACGATGTTTGCTCTACCTTTGCCTTGGCCTTTTGTGAAACGTTTTTACCTTGTCTCAGTGATTTTTTCGACTAATTTCCAATTAGACATCGATGAATGCAAAGGCAGCAATAACGTTTGTGACGAAAATGCAAACTGCTTCAATACTTTTGGGTCTTATAATTGCACCTGCAAAGACGGATTTACTGGGGATGGTCACTCGTGCTCAGCTAAGATAGTTGCAGACATGCCGAGGTACAATATTTAATTTTTTTTCGCCTAAAAGCATTGGAGATACATTTCAGCTATCTACAATCGAGTGAGTGAATAATAGACCAATGATAGCTTGCATTCTATATCAGTGGACCCTTAGCATTAAACAAAGCAATTTTAGCAGGAACTATTGTCCTACGAGTGTTGATTTTTCCTTTTTAAAAAGCAGTACCCAGGTATGTTTATGCATGGAATTGCCATGATTTACATCCATTTTGTTTCAGAGCTATCATTTTGGGAGATAAAAAGACATTCGTGGTGACAAGAGAATATTAATGATGTCTTTCGGGTGAGATGCACGTTTCAAAAATCTAATTCGTGAACGACAAAAACGAGAAAACGCTTTCTTATTATTCGAAATGATAAAAGTAATTACAATTTGGTATGTGACAAAAAGGAAAAAAGTATAAATCTACGATTTTTCAGATACTGGCGAGTGTAAAGAAGATCCTTCATGCCACGCGAATGCTAGATGCAAAAACACCCTTGGATCACATGTACGTGAATGTCACCTTAGATATTCTGGAAATGGACAAAACTGCACAGGCGAACTTAATATCTTTGCAACAATATTTAGATTAGTCCAGCATGACACGTTTGACTACAGCGCCGCACCATTCAGCCGCATAACTCATAACTCGTTTTGATTAAAGCAGCGGTTTCTCATGCTAAGGACCTCTTAGCTAACGTTCCTGACTTTTGAATCAGCAATTTTGGTGACTGACGCATTGTTATTCTGCTGTTAAATGGACTCTTAAAAAATGATTGACAAAAGCATCAAAATCAAGTCGCTCGTTTGGGCCTGAACCATGTACACATGATGGGTATGTAAGTGACTTCCCATGGCGCTACGTTTTCGTTGACGCTTAAGATATACTTGAGAGCGAAATTATTATCATGAAATTTTATAAAATAATCAAGATATTGCACCAGTAAATCTATGGAAAATTAAAGTTTGTGTCATTAAAGTAATGAACCGCACTTTTTATTGGTTTACCAGCGTAGTAAACGTCTCCAGATGTTGGGAAACCATTAAAACAAAAACAGTATATCAATAACCTCCAGCTCGAAAGAACAAACTTTTGTCGTGTTCTCAGAACGTAACCCGTGAGTTATCTCGCCAGTAAACTGATAGAAAGAGTGATGAATAAAGGGGTTCTAAATATAAGGTTCTAAAGAAACTGTGATGCTGCGTCGGTGTGAGAGTATAACAGGGTATCTAAGCATTATCAACTGAGTTGATGACGTAAATTGGCCACCGTAAAGAGCTTTAAAGTGACGCTCGAAACTCTTAACGGTGGCCAGTTTTCATTATCAACTCAGTTGATGAAACCAAATTGTGACGCTTGCGACGAAAGACCAAACTTCGAGGGGTGTCGCTAAGGCGTGTATGCTAAGTGTCGCTGATGTTGGGACTATTTTACAGGTCGTAGTAAAACCACGAAAACCAAGATGACGGTCAACGGTGTTTATTCAGATCACGAAGACAAAGACAAAGACGATCACAAAGACGATCACGATCGTAAACTGAAATTACAATAATATTATAAAGAATGCATGAATCTACTTGAATTGGTGCGAAAGGCATGAAGAAACGCTTTACGTGCGTATGTCTATGACGCGATTAAAATAACAACAATTAACGTAAATTAACATAAACAAATCATAAAAGGCTAAATTAAAACTAATCGAGATTCAAAGATCGGCTACACGATGAACATTTGCGGCTGATTAACAGCTCAAAGACTAAAATGTGGGCGTTGCTGTCTGAGCGTCTAGTTCTTTCAAATTACTCTTTTGATTTCAAGTTAATTAGTTGTACTATTGTACAACATAGTACAAATGTGCGCTATCGCCCAAGGTGAAAAACTAAACTTGAACACATTGAAAATAAACTAACAAAATTACTTACATATCGGTCCCGCTTGTGCCATAGGTTTAGAAGGAAAGAACGAACGTACTGCTATTCAAGGCGAAATCTTGCGAAACTCTGGCTCAAAGGGACGCTAACTTAGCTTTTATATGCGCGTGGTGACGCTAAAAGATCCAATTACAAACCAATAGGAAAAAGATAAACATTGTAGCTACGACCGTAACTAGGCACAAAAAGAAATTGATAATTGATCTAATCAAAAAACTGTTCTTTTGTTCGGTATCCTTAACACAAATTATCTCACTAATCAGATTCATGACACATGCAAAAATTAAAAAAAAATTGAAAAAAAATTGAAAAAATTCGAAAGAGAAAAAAAATCTGAAAGAAATGATTAGGTTGAGTCCTGAAGGGATTGTGTGTTTTTCTCTGACCTTATCTGACCCTTTTCATGGAACTAAAAAAAACCTTTAAGAATCTGTAACCTTCAAAGATTCCCGTGTAACAAAAGCAGTTAGGATCAACCAAACTTCACTGAATTTTGACTCGCGTTAATATCATATATAACAGGATGATGCTAATGGGCAGAGAGTTATTACACACTCCTGGAAAATAATTAGGTTACTAGCGAATACCTCTGGGCTGGTATCGTTGTGTGGGGGCTGAGGATCAAAAGTGTCTTAAACGCATTTGGTAGAATTCAGTTGAGGTTCAAACAACTCAGGCTTTGGTGGGCGATTAAAGTAAAAGGAAAATATATATTTATAACGATATAATTTCATTTTAGTTACTTCGTACATCATCATTGTCAAACGCAAATTCTTCTTTAAAATTTATTGAATGCGTAGTTTTTCTTCTAAAAAACAAGTCCTGTCTGCTTTTTTGTGGAACTGATTGACGAGAAAAAATGTCAACAAAAGATATGTTATCCTTCATACTACAATCTTTTTGTGATGTTTTTTTCAAAAGCCGATCCATGCTAAAATTATCAAAACCTGGGTGATGCCAATAGAAAGAGCAGTTATGGTACACCGCATGAATTTGGTCATGTGTTTTGTGACGACTTTCTCCCAGGGGGGTGGTGTCGATTTGTGGGAACTGCAAGAACAAGCCAGTTGTTTCAGAGCCGTTAGCATGATAAATTGAAATAATCATGATGAAATATCCGTTTTAAATATCTAGCTCGTGAAACGCAAAAATAGGAATAATTTTTTTTTTCTTATATATGAATATCACGGTAATAACATGACTGAGAATCCGCCTATTTTGAAGTGCAAATATATATGGTTTCTCAGATATTGACGAATGTAAAGGAAATCACTATTGTCACGTGGACGCTACCTGCACGAACACAAACGGTTCTTATGTTTGTGAATGCCAACCTGGATTTAATGGAAATGGTCATAACTGTACAGGTGAATTTAATCTCTTTGCTATAATATTTAAAATAATCCTGCTCGAATCTAACCTCAAGCTGCTGAGGTGGCCACTGTCGGCCATATTATTAGTTTGTCATATGTAAACGATACTGGTTCTGCCTTACGTCTGCCTTACGTCTGCCTAGAGTTTAATGCGCTTTCTGAGAAAGAAGGAGCTCAAATTCGGAACCTGTTGAATTTATTTGGATCTCCAATATCACTGTTTTAGCCTCTTCAAGTGATGATATCCTACACATATTCATTTTTCTTGTTAAGTACAAGTTCATAACTGATTGGCAAGCTGTCAGATTTATAAGACGTTAGAAAAGATCTTGAACCATGGATTTTAATAACCTGAGTCCTTGTAATTTCTCTTTGCAGCCGATCTTTGCAATCATTATAAAAACCTGAGTGACGCCAATAGAAAAAAAAGTTACGAAACACCTTTCGGTTCAGAGTTGTGTGATAGCCAACTCCCTGAGGAATGGTATCGCTTTGTGGGAGCTGCAGCAACAAAAATGCCAACATCACGTGTGTCAGCAAACAGATGTGGAACAAAATACTCAGGTTGGTTAGTCGGTCGTTATCCTACAGTGGAAGATGGTGAAGTTTACAAGGATGTCTGCTTTAGTAATGATGCTCATAACAATTGTAAATCTAAGAAGACAATTTCTGTGAAAAACTGTGGATCCTACTTCATCTACAAACTTCTTCATCCACCTCTTTGTAACTCACGCTACTGTGGTACAGACTGAATTTGAGCAAATATACCCCGTGTATTAAGAGGACTCATAAATCGCTCTGTAGGTATATATGTATAATTTTACAGGAAGGTGTGCTTTAGCGATTGTCCTACGGGCTGCAAATATACAATGATAATTTTAGTTAAGAATTGTGGATCCTACTTTGTCTACAAACTTAGAATGCCACCTGCTTGTAGCTTACGATTCGGTGGTACATACTGAATGTAAAGCAAATATACTTTGCATAGTAAGAAGATTCATAAATCGCTCCGTAAGTAAATGTGTATAAGGTTTATAACATGTGACGTAGTTAACTTGTCGTCTCTATCTTAAACATTATCAGCAGATTTTAACCTTGATGGCAAACATTTATTTATTTCATTAGAATTATAATCTTAATCAGATAGCCTCTGTCATCGTGGAGAGTTGCCCGAAGGATCTTCAAAGTAATCTTCAAGTAAAATCTGCAAGAAACAAACTCTCAAGCTTACGTATTATGTGTTTTTCCTTTTTTCTTCTTTAGCTGTAATTATAAACCATCGTTATTTTAGCGTAAGTAAGGGAATACAAGCGGGTGCTATCTTACGTGTATTTTTCTAAGAGTAGTATTCGAGTCGTTTGATGTTCATTTATCTCTAATTTACAAGAAGATACCTCAACACAAAACAAAAGGGGCAAAGCAAGGAGAGTTTATTAACAACATACAAAATATTAAAAAAAATCGTTGGTGGTCTTTTCAAAGGAAAGTGATATGAGCTGGGTCACTATGTGGCTCAGCATCTTGAGTGGTGTAAATACATGGCATCGTGAATGTTATCTCATTATTTAACAAAACTGTGTATATCTTTCTAAATACATTTACCTTACACGGACTATTTTCAGCTGAGGTTTAAAACACGAACACGAGAGTAAATGTTACGGGCAGTGTAGTCCGTGGGCCGTAGTAGGTTCTCGATACCACTCATCTGCTTAAAGGCTTTGTGAAATTCACTTGATAGCAATCGCGAAAGAGCAGCTTTCACCATCTTTTTAGTGAACATGCAAAAATAACAACAACAGCAACAAAGAAATGTTCAGGCGAATGCATGAAACCAGAACCCAGTGAAGTAAAAACAGAGCAATCAATCAAAACTGGTTTTAACTTTGCATCAAAATGAATCAGCAACAAGTGGAGAAAGTTATTGAAAAAGATCGTAACGCAAGGTACAAAAAAAAAGGAAAATAAGGTATTTTTTTTTCCAAAATGTCACAATTAACTTAATATTATGCATCTTTCTTGATTAAATTGCAAGAATTCATGTTATAATTTATTTGTCAATAATTATTATTAACTAAATAGTAATAACTAAAAAAAACTTGCCAAAAGGCACCTCTTGTAGTTTCTATCTTTGTTAAAAATTCTTATTTACAAGCCGCTGGTGAATGAAGTTACTGGTAAAATGTGTAAACGCTCTGGGCGGTTAACTTTGCACGGTTAATATATTTTTTTTTCCATGAATGGAACAGTCGGAACTGATGCTGAATAAAGCCTGGTAATAAAATCATTAGGATAACATTATTTATCCCGTCGATTTCATCTGTTTGAAAGAAGAAGGAAGTGAATGACGTTTTGCTACACCACGTAGATGATGTCACACGCTGGCGTTACTACGTAAAACTTATGAACAATAAATTACAGAAGGAGACATAAAAATAGAGCGATTTGTGAAAAAAAGATTGCGATCCCAGATATATTCAGTCGCTTTTGGCTAATTTTATGGGCACAGGATCAAAACTTTGGCGCCATGCTTTCCCACAGCCATCTTGGATCTGTGTTTCTTGAGAGAAATGGAAAGAGTGGAAAAAGGTGAAAGCTACTCTCCCTCCATGAGATTTGATATTCATCCATATTTTAGGGTTTCCTTAGCCTTTTGTTGGCGCCCATTTGAACTCCTAGGTAGGATGATATGTGCGGCTAACATGGCTTTTCCCAAGGAAGCGACAAAATGACCTCCCTGATGCTCGAGGTTTGAGCACATGTCATATCAACCTGGAGTCCAGCAAACCAACCGATGAGACCACTGCATCACCAGCCTAATTTGGTAATGAATCTCCCATTCTAGCCGTAAGTCTTTCTCTAACCAATTGATAAGGATATGTCGCTGTTGCGGCGAAAATTTTGACCGCAAAGCCACCACAAGGTACTCACTTGAATTCTATGAAGAAAAGGAAAATTAGCAAAATTAAAATTCAAGAGCAAACACTTCATATACAAATAACTGTACTATCTTTTTAGCATCTCAGAGTGATTCCCAAGATGACTCACGGTTACAGAAAAATAAACCTAATCCTACCCTTACCTCCCTACCAGCCACGTGTACAACAAGTAATAAAGGTTGTCGTTTGGGCGTCAGTTGTGACTACACAAGATGAGAAGCCACAGGCTTCCCCATCCTTCCCTCTCTCATGTTCTCCCTTAACATTCGCCAGTGACCATTACATGCGTTCGTCTTAAGTCTTTACACCCTAACATCAGTATCCATATTCTACATACTGTTCTCTGCACATTTCCAAAGGTGCTGACAAGGAGAATTTCTTTAACAATCAATAGCAAATTTCTTTCCAATAAATGACGACACTTCAATCATCCACCTTAAGCTTTTAGTGTGATCAGAGTCAAAGCACTTCACATGTTCTTTTTTTTCAAGGTTTAAGATCAAGAGTTTCTGGTTTGCTAACTCGGTTCAATTTGTGACGTATACAATCAACTATAGAGACGCGTACCGACAGTATTTATCAGCTTCTTGTTGACTGGTGTTCCAAAATATTAACTGTAGCCTTTCTTCAGCTCCTCGTAGGCCATGAATTGCAGTGGTCCGCGTGACACGCCAAAAATACCTGGGACGTAACCCTGGTCTAGTAAAATACAATGATACGAGCAAACTTAAATTATCCAGCAAACAGGTAATGGTAATACTCAAACTTGTCAGGTAGAAGTCGTTATTTTGACATAACACCAAATTCTCCTAAATAATTTACAAAGAAATGTGTAGTTACTAGAGGGGAAATTTAATAACCAGATCCTTGGAGTTAAAAGCGTTGAAACAATTTCTAGACATTCTAAGGAAAAATCCAGTGGCTTAAGCCCAAACGGTTCAACGTAACCACACAAAAAAAAATAAGTATTCATAGCTGTGGTGAGTCGAAGACAGTCTTTAGAGCTTTTATATCTAACCCAAGTTGTAAATAGCTTTTTTTACCAATAAATCCCAGTCAATATTTAGTCTCTGGAATGCTAGGTTTAATATAAAAATAGAATTTTCTTTATCACAGTTCCACACTGTGAAATTTTTCATTTTTGTCTCCTCTAGTAGAGTAGTAACGATTAGCTTTGTATTCAAAATTATGCAAGTAATCCATTATTAAGACCAAATAAGGCCGAGGAAAGGAAAGACAAGAGTTAATTATCAGTGTTTGAATCAAAAAAAGAAGGGAAGGGGGGAAGGGGGGAAGGGGGGTAAGGGGGAAGGAAGTGGGGGGGGGGGATTTCCAATACACAGCTAAAGGACAAAACCATAGCTCTCTTGAATATTTAAGAATTGCTATTTTCGTGTTAAACAAGATATAATTCGATGAAATTAGGAGATCCTCGCAGCTAAGAACACTACTGAAACGAGTAGTTGTAAATGGAACCTGAAAAAAATTTCAGGCCTGTACGGGATGTGAACCCATGACCTCTGCGATACCGGTGCGGTGCTCTACCAATTGAGCTAACAAGCTAACTGGGAGCTGGTCAATGAATTGGGTCCAAATAAACATCCAAGTGAATGAAGATTTTAGATATATGAAAATTCACATATTTGCACTGCGGTGGAAAGATGAAATTAGGAGATCCTCGCAGCTAAGAACACTACTGAAACGAGTAGTTGTAAATAGGACCTGAAAAAAAAATTGATGTGAATTTTCATATATCTAAGATATAATTCCTTTGCGTTGCTTGTTTTCTAGTGTTTCTATGTGATGAAAATACTTCAGCTCGGTCTCACTCGACTCTGGTTCTTATTTGAGCTATGCCGAGCTGGTGAGGCCTTAAGTTAGGCTAAATTAGGTTTGCATGTTTGCTGCCTCTAAGACTAATGTTTATACCTCTGCTATGTTGTTCCTCTTTCCTTCCCTTTTTCTCTTTTTCAATGTTTCCCTCCTCTTTTACGGTCGTTAAAAACCTCCGTTGGCCTAGTGCACATTCAGTGACCAAAACATATTAACTATAATATCAAAAGTGTTTACATTAAGTCTCAAAAGTGAATATCGAAGACATGCTTGTGATTGCATCATACAGACCTACACCTGTAAGATAGCTAGGGTTCTCTGCAATCAGAGAGCCAAACAGTAGGTCACTTAAAAACAAATAAGCCCACTGTATTGTACAGTTTTCAATTTTGCTCTCTAAGAACACTTTCATACTTCCACGACTGGATCTCCCATGTGCCTTTAAAAATTAAAGACTGCATCTCCACAAGATTCATGTTAAGGAGTAAACAAAACGAACTCTTGCTCTTAGGTAACTCGGCCCAGACCACTAAAAGTTGGATTCATCATTCTGATTAGCAAATAGATGGACCTTAATCGTTGGAAAGAAAATCAACGTGATATAACATAAAACTTTTCTCAACATAATCTCAAAAATAACGAAACACAATCGGTTACTCGCCAAACAAAAAATTATTTATTTTTAAATTACTAATCAGCTCACTAGAACGAATTTAAAAACGCTCTAGGGCATCAAGTGAATGAACATATGATAACATCTCGAACTGTGAACAGGACCTTGAGAGTGCTGCTAAATGAGTACGCTTCAAACTTCGAGTCTCTTAGCTGAGACAAACACAACTTTCCAGATGCTTTTTTCGGAATAATTTCACAATTCATTTCTTATTCCCTTTTTTTTCGAATTCCTTTAGTTCTTAGCAGCAGAAACAAAACAAGAATATAAAGATTGTCAAGAAAAGCACGTCTGTGGAAAATCGCCATAGTTTGTCTGAGAAGTTTTAAATCTCAGAATTTAGACCACCTGTACATGGTCTAAAATTCAAATTCGAATAAAAGATTCTTTAGGACCAGAGGATATTAGGGTATTAGGATCACAAAAGATTTAGCAACCCCGCGTTAAAAAAAAACAAGCAAACAAACAAACAAAACAAAACACAAAGCGAAAAAACCAAAAACAAGCAAACCAGAGTCTTTATTAGTATGATTTTGTTATTCAAATGATGGTCATTAATAGCTTTCAGGACCTGTCATGCCAATTTGGTAAGGATAACTTTGCAAGTTAATACCATTAGATAAGCACATCAAGGGAAAGGTGTTGCATCTTAAAGGGTAAGTCAATTTTCTTCAACACTAGAGAACACTCTAAGAATGAAAAATTACATTGAAACTATTTGGAACATACAACTTCTTCCTTTTGAGTAAAGATAAAGGTGAAAAAAATTCTGAATGAATTCGATGCAATAATCCCTCACATCTGAAGAAAGCTTTACTTACAGCGTTTAGTTTCGAGTTTTACAGCCCTTGTATAGGATTTGCTTTTCCTATTTTCTGCCGACGGGTAACATGTTAAATTTGACTTTATATTTCTAATTCTCCAACTAACAGAGTAAGGACTTATCTTTAAATCGACGGACTCAAAATATGAGCTCTATATCATTTTTCTTCAAACAATCTGTCCAAAAACGACTAGTTAATTCACATTGGAAATACTCTGTATCAGTTTTCGAATTTCACGTTTGCAATGCAGCATTATAGATGTCAATCTGGCGATAATATTCTTCACAGGTAAAAGAAAATCTTTAAATTTTGAAATACTGGCCAGAGAACGAAGAAGTTCAAATGGCATTTCTTTTTATTGACTTCCTACGACTTCCTTTACGGCGCAAAGTTTTGGGACACTTTCACATCTTTAATTTTGCGCCAAGGTGAATTCATCAATATACCAGTTTATAATCTGACTTAAAGTCGTAGCGGGGAAAAAATCGACGTCATTCTAGTAAACACGCACAGCCACATAATAAAGAAAAGGAACGAAAACTGAATATTTTCTTTAATATCAGCTTAGATTTAGAAGGCCTTTGTGGTGCATCCTTTTGCTTTTTTATTTATTTTTTTTTTCCTTCAGTCATTGTGGCGGTGAAATATCGCTTTCCAAAATCTCACATCTTTAAAACATGGCCAAAATTTATCTTATCGAGCATAAAGAAACTTCGACACATTTTATAACAAAAGTAAACAATAGCCCTAAGGATTCTCTCTAAAACATCACCTGTGATTTTCATTCATAGAAGGCCTTTGTATTTGTTTTAACACGATGACGGTCGAATTCCACTTTGGTTCTAGTTTCCATCGACAGTTTTGAGGTCTTGCAGTGCCTTGAAAGAAATCAAAAGGAAAAAATATGGGCTGAATTTCGAGCGGGGACTTGCTTCATTTTGTAAGTGTAGAGGGCTGGAGTGGTCTTCAAGACTAACATATACATTTAAAAAAGCTATTGATAGAGTTCATGTAAGTTTCGGCAAGAACGGAATCATGAGGTTCACTTGAGAAAACTTCGAGAAAACTTTTCTCTCGATTTTTGATAACTGAGTTAAGTTCAAAAATTGATTTTGGGAATAAAAAGTGAGAGAATAAAGTTCAAATTGCTTGACCGGTCGTGCTTATTTTCTCCTTTAAGAAGTGGAATCTTCAGGACTTAATTATCGTCAAGCCGTACAGGTGTTCTCAGTCGGTTGTGATTTGCGTCCACGGGGCGTCTTGCCGTGAACAATGAAACATTTTGCTTTTATAACATAGGAGAAATTTCCGTGTTTTCTGCCTAAATATTGCTGTTTTGAAGCCAACATTCTACTGTGTCTGGAAAAAAGCACGATATTTTGCGGAGCCGATATGGAAAAAATCCTTAGAATGTCCATTTTCCGCGGAAAATGCTATTTTGGAAACACAAAATAGTTTGGAAAACCTTATAAGTTGACATAAAACTTATTCTAACAGTTTTGAAAGTTCACATTTGAGCCTGAATATTTAATGCCATTGTAACAACATTACATGTTACCATGTGGCAACTAAACTCTCACTATTCTGAATAAAGGAAGCCAAGGTGTACACGGGTCTGAAATGAAAATGCCCAGCTTTAGAAAGTCTCCTGCTTTACATTGTTATATTACTTAATAGAAAAAAAATCATCATTTTCAACAGATGAAAGACGATTTTGCCACTATTTTTAATACTGAGGAATAAACAAGAACAAAAACTTTTTTATCACTGGCATTTCGTCGATTGGCTAGTGCGATTATCACAGAGTTTTAAAACGATAAATATTAACAACGGCGTCCTCTTAAGGTAGTTTTGAAATCCTCCCAAAAACCTTCGTAATGAAGGTATAGCATCTTCGACTGATGAAATCATGATCACGATCAATATTAAATATTAATGTCCTCAAAGCATCATGATCAATACTGGCTTTGAGAAGGTAATTTCTGGTCACGCGTGTAAAGCTAATAAATTGTTTTTTTTTTAAATGTAGGTCTTAACCTTTTTATATCGTAAAGAGGCTACGAAGTACTGGATCACACTATATTATAACGAGTTGTATGTGGTGTTTGACGCAAGGTGTAGTTCTTATCCCTGGCAAATTATACTATATATATTTGCTGAGAGCACCTGTTTTTAAAATAGATCACACTATATTATAACGAGTTGTATGTGGTGTTTGACGCAAGGTGTAGTTCTTATCCCTGGCAAATTATACTATATATATTTGCTGAGAGCACCTGTTTTTAAAATAGATTCGAAATGTTTTAGCTTAACAGCCCTTAAAAAGATGATAATCAATTCTTTGTGAAGTTGCTAAGTGCAGGGGCTATGGGAAATATTTGCGTGTTCATTGTTTGACCATTTCTCGCAAGAATTCTTGCTTTCATCAATACATGAAAAGAAGGTGGTGTTTTTTATTCATTTTTGAGAGTTATTGCGGCTTAAAATCCCCCGATTGAACTGAAGCGTCTTTTTACTTGTTGTGACATTTAACTGCTCAGGAATGGAATTTAATTACTCAGAATTACTCAGGAATGAGAATTTGTCTTTCCACATTGGAAAGTCAAATTGTTAAGAATGTAACTTCTCAAATTCAATAACTATTGATAAGGTGATCATCCAACCAAGACACGCCAATCTCGTCACGTGCATGTGGTTTGAAACCCCGGTGAAACACTTGAATGACGCGCCATCCATGAGTTTCATATTAAATCAAACCCTTGAGTTTGATGAAGCATCAGATTCTAGTGAACTCATTTCTTTATTTGAATATTAATAACCCGTCATTAAAAACTTGAGACAAAGACACAAACATGAAGAGACAACCTTTATTAACACCCTCTCTGATAAGAAGTAACAAGACATTTTCGAAAGAAAGCGTATAGCATTATCACGTTCGCTCACTTGTTTTCGTTAATATTTATTTTACAGTTCTTAACGTAGGCAGAGGCATTAAACGGATCTCAAAAACTCTTCGAATTACCAATTTTAACAGTATCTTCTGTGACCTTAGTCATTACTTCATTGCTAGTGCTGCACTTTGGCGCCAACACCTCAGAAACCTCAGCTGACTTAACCTCACCAATCTTCAATAAAGCGTTTGACTGATGACCAGTCTGGTTCCTGATTAGCTTCTCTTCCACACCTGCTTTAAATAAGCTGGATGCACAAGTTACTCTTAGACAAATCACCATAACAATAAAATTTTTCGTGACAACAAACTTGTAGACAACATGCGAAAAATTCGTGAATATTTCCATTTTATTTTATTCCTGAGGAACGATTGAGATGCTATTTAAAAAACTCGTGCATCGGGTTTCAGCAGGGTTTCCAAACACTCAAAAACAATTAACACACTCAGCCTGTGGCCTCGTGCTCTCACCAGTTTTCTCGTGTTTGTAAACCCTGATGAAACCCTCGCACTGGTTATTGAAATATTACTTCTAAACGCATACAGCCGTGGCGGATTGTAGAATCTGTAGGAAGAAAGGAGAAAAGGAAAATCGATGAGGTTACAGTACTTTTGTTTTTTTTTTCTTATCAAAACCATGATCGCTTTAAAATCAAAGTTTCTAAAGTTGTGCAAAATTGGATGATTTATTTTTCTTTCCCAAAATAAAATTAGAAACAAACGGAACTTAATTAAACACCTTCAGGGGTTCTTTTCATTCATATTTCAAGAATGCAGGACGCCTTTTTGGTGCTAATAAATGCATGAGTTGTGAGGGACAAAATATGTGATTCCATTTTATTTTTACATCATGTTATTTTTCTGCCGTGCAAAGTGCGTGCGTATTGTATTACCCTATAAAGATTTCTCGAACTTTGTTTTTATCTTAAGGCTGATAAAAAATTATAAGAAAACCTTCTGTTTTATTTTACCCCAAGTTACACTTTAGCCACTCTTACAACTTCAAAAAGTTGCAACGTACATTTTTCGATGGATTCTAATTTTTTCAAGACAAAAAACAGCGCATTTTTATTGTCAACGACAAAACAGGAACAAGAAATAAATTATTAAGAGCATGAGAGATATTGACTATTGTGACGGCAACTACTGTTTAGTTACAAGTGCCAATGACAGCATCATTTTTAGAGGGTTTTTTATTCCCCTCTAAAAACTGTGGAGGAAGCGTGCTACATGCTAAAAAGAGGTGAGCCAGTTTCCTTTACCGTTAGCAAGTTAAAAATCTGAGAATGAGACGTCTCATTTAAACCATTCGGAGATAATATGATACTTATTAATTTCTGAAAAAAAAAGAAAAAATTTTTTCCGAAAAACTGAGATAAGATAATCCCCTCTCCTGAGGTTAGCGAAACTTCAGATCCATTTTCTTTTTATGCAGTCGTCGCAGCTATGTAATGGGATAAGATGTTGGAACTACTACGATATATCTAATTTCTCCAACTAAGAGCGAAAGGATCTTTTCAGTCGACGGATTCATGACGTGGGCTTTTTACCACTTTTTTCAAGTAATTTGTTCAAACAGAATATTTTAATTAATGATGAAAATGTCTTTATCAAATCTCCAATTTTAAGTTTGCAACGCAGCATAACAGACGTATTGCCGCTCGACACAAAAAAAAATTTTAAGTGTTGAAGTCTTGAGCAGAGGATGAGAAACATTTCATTTTTCTTTTTTTTATCGATTTCCTGTAACTTTCTACTACTTCCAAACACCATGTCCCGGACGCTTTTTTTTTTTTAAATTTCTTTTGTTCTTCGCAGTAGAAACAAAACAAGAATATAAAGATTCTCAAGAGAAGCCCGTCCATGGAAAAAGCGCCAAAGTTTGTCTTAGAGGTTTGAAATTTCAGAATTCAGACCACCTAAAATTCAAATTCAGATGAAAAACTCTTCAGGATTAGAAAATGTTAGAACCACTCAATTCCAACTCAATCAAATCATTTCAAATAAAATTTTGCTCGAAAGCTCTCTTCTATTGTTCAGTCGCATGTCACACTTATACGATGTTAAAAAGATTGAGCAGCTCCGCGTAAGAAAACACAAGCAACCCAGAAAAAAGGGGAGCGAGTCTCTGTTAGTTTAAAAGTTTTGTCTTCAAATGATGGTCATGAATAGCCGTTAGGACCTGTTATGTCTCTCGTTTTAAAACAAACTATACATGCACTTGTGGTGTCGAAGGTGTTCGAAGAAACGCTTGAAATTCTTGTAAGAATTATACCATTTAAAAGGGGTTGAAAGACACGCGAAAAATTCTTGAGTGGTATAATTTGGGAGCAACCTGGATAAAAAGAACTTGAACACGTTAGATGACCGAAAGGAACCTATCAAATTTAAAGCGTCATTAACTTAAACGAACTTCACGATCGGCGAATTGTTGGTGTCAAACTTAAAAGTAAGAACTTGAAATTTTTTTGTAATTTTGTAAGTTTATTTGCATTTCGGTAAAATTTTGCTGGATTCACTTGGCCCGATCCTGAGCTTAAATTCGAATTGTAACTTTATTTGTGTCTTCAAGTTTTGTATGTCGTTGTCAGTCGCGAATAATGGAATCTTGTTTACTTTGACATAAATGAACTGCATCACAAATTATCAATATTTTCTCGAAGTTTCCAGACAAATTATACAACTTCGGACAAATAGAACGGACAGTTTTACGTTCCTCAAGTTTAATTATATTCTTCCTGAGCTAATGGATGAGTTTCTTTAGTTAGGCAATGGAAAATGGAAAGACGATAGGGATGTGTTATCAAAACACTCCTAAGGGCTAAATTTAAAGTAACTTTCGTAGGTTTTTAGATAAAATTTACCAAACCCTAATTCGTGCCTAAAAGCTAATAATTTATACCGATTAAATTTCACTTTATAATCAACCAAACAAGTATCTTCGCCATTGGTTTGCAAACATCGCAAACAGAGCGATTATGTTACTCAAATTCCGGCCCGAATTCTGTTGAATTCATTGCTGGCGAGGAGCCAAAACAGAAACGATGAAGTTCTTTTTTAATGTTAAAGTTATGCATTGGCTTAAAACAGATGGTTGGTATCGTAGTCATAGTTATAATACCTTGATGAAAGAGAGCAATTTTAACTCGATGGCAATCAGGTGTTTGAGGATCGCATTTCTTATACGAAGCAGCCCTAGAGTTACATAGAATAAGTTTGGCCTAAATCCCAAAATAGGGTTTGGTAAATTTTTGACATCAAACTAATTACGGCTGCCTTATGACTGACCAGACCATCAATTTTAGGATTTAGTTTCCCTAGTACAAAGTGTTTTCAAAGTGAGCCTTTTCATCATTATTTCTACACCCAATTTTTTATATGACTTTTGATTACTGGACTGTTTTACTAGATAAAGGAGAAGAAACACACTAAGAGATAATTGTTTGGCACAAAATATGTATGAACCGCAGCTATTTGAAATTTTACTCGGCCAATTTGGTAAGGCTATCTTCGCGAGTTCGCAACACTTCTCTCAGCCCACTAACGCTGAAAGAAGCCAAAAAACCTCAGATATTCTGATCGAACTTTGAAGTCGTACTTAACATTGTTTCTTGACATTCCAATTAGCATCCTTTCGAGCTACTATGAAGCGTTCTCGTGAATTCTGAGGCGGGCCATTCGTCTCTGGTCGACATGATTTTGTATTATGAGTTTTATTTTTATTCATCGGGTCATGTGGACAGTTTTTTAAAGTAAGCCGTAATTAGGCGGGAATTAAACATTTACTTTTGGTGTCCTATCCTCAATATTTGCAGATTAAATAAAAGTATGTGGAAATTCCAAAATTTAAGATTCCTCCTCTTCGCCTCTGTCATGGAGTTTGTCACAGCTGACGATCAATGTAGGACCGATATATACATAGAAGGAAAGGCTCTCAGGTGTTCGGTCTTCAAAAGATGGTCAGTGGCGACCCCTCACCTCTGCGATGTCAAATGTGAACAAGAGATCACGTGCCAAAGCTATAACTACAATCGAAAATACCAAATATGTGAACTAAATAACCGCACCAAAGAGGCAAGACCAGATAATTTCCTTTCAGCACCTGCGTGGTTTTACATCCGGCGATTGAACGGCAGAGGTAAGAAATCGATGGTTTTTTTTATTTTTATTTTTCTTTAAATCTTCTCCATCCTAAGCCTGGTTCCTTCTCACCTGGAAGAGCTAAGAATAGGAAGTGAACGTAAAACCTATCTTTACTTCAGCTCCGTTAGGTTCTATCCCTGAATTACCGGCGCTGTCTTGTGGCGAAATAAAGGCGAGTGAAGGTAAACACACCATAAGCGGCAAGTACTGGCTGGATCCAACTTGGAGAGGAAAAGCAAAACTGATTTACTGTGATATGGTTAACGAAGGTAAGTCCTTTAAGTTTGCATGAGTTATTTAATGAATTATAAATATCATGAAATATATATATATACACTGTAAAATTAAAAGAGTTGATTTGGCCCCAAAAATGGGGCCAAAACGAGTGAGTCCAGTTTGGCACTTGCTTAGGGTCAATTCAGCCCCATTGAAATGGGGCTGTTTTTGGCACCAATTTTGGGGCTGAATTGACCCCGTTGTAGGGGCCAAATTGGACCATGTGAAGGGTGAATTTGAAAAATACAGGGGCCACTTTGAAATTTATAGGGGCCAAAACAGCCCCCGAAATTTCAGCCCTCTCACAAATGGCCCCTTCAAAAAGAGCCAATTCAGCTCCAATGTGGGCCACTTCAGAAGTAGAGGGCTCTTTCCTCTCCATGCTGATTTTCCCCCTTACATTCAAACAATGAAAATACACCACATACTTTATCTTTCAAACACTCATTTATTAGGTTCTAGATATTGTTAATGTAAAAACCTTTTATGCTACCTGATTTTACAGTTATTAAGAATCTTAATTGTGGTATAAAACAGACAAACTTTGAAACATCATGTGAAAGAATATAACATACATACATATTTAACATTAATTCAAACATTTTCTAAAATAGATCTCTTCCCTAAATCAGTATACTTCTTAACAGTGCAAGCATTGCAAGAAATTACACCCAAGAGACACTTGTGAGTAAAGCTTCCCTTTTCAATGACTTAGCAAATGTGGTAATGTAAAGCAGCTTATAATTAAGACTGATTTAAAGTACAGAAAATTATCAAAATAAGACAGAGGCAACAAATGGTCCAGTTCCTGCACAAGAATATAGAACTTGTTTGATTTGTGCATATGAAAAACAAAGAGCCTTAGAGCAGCAAAGAGTATTCTTCCAGTGGAAGTGAGAATACATGCACTCATATTGCTACTTTAGATATTATCAAAATATAAACTAACAGCAAGTACTACCACAGGCATTTTCCAAGTCATTGAAAATAGAGGAAACAGTGACAAGAGTCTGCCTGTGCCCAATTTCAAGCAATGCTTACTCTAAAAAAAGTCAAAATTGCCTTTGACCGATTGTAAGAAAATATAAATGAGCCAAGTAACCCAATGAGAGCATCAAGAATCTTTTCTTGTGAGAAGTGACAAATTACACTTCCCTGTTACTATATTCAGGTGATTGATGTATTGAAGATCTCCAACAATTAAAATTTGTGCTGGACATAATCTCTGATTGCTGAATTAACATCAGCTACTCTATGCAATAAAAACAAGTTTTACAACCACATTAAAATCAAGCCAAAGTGCAAAAAGTGCCTGTAGCCAGAAAAAAAAGAATATATATATACACACTTAAGTTAAAGAATTAAAGAGGACGCATCAATTCTCTGTGACTGAGTTTTGTGCCTAAGCGCTTGTCAGACAGAAAAGTTCTGTCTGACAAGCGCTTAGGATTCAGAGTCACAGAGAATTGATGTGTCCTCTTTAATTCTTTAACGTATGTATACTTAGCTCTACTACCACAGCATTGAGCACTTTATGCCAAGGTAGACTCTACCCCCACATTTACATATATATATTGTTTTTCTAAAACTATAAGCTAAAACACCAGAAATGGAAGTGGAAGTTTAGCTCAATGTGTGTAATTTGTCTTCCATTCAAGACTTGAAAACCTAATGTATGACTCCCAAAATATCTGAAAAAAATCAGCTATTCTATGTCCAATATTTATCTAATGGTTTGACAACAGGAATATTTTAAAAAATTGCAAAATCAAGAAAAACTAAACAAAAAGGCAAAATTAATACAACCCCAAAGTACTTGAACCTTTGTATCTGGACTTCATTGGCAAACAGGCTCAGAAATTTTAGCTGTTCATCTTAGTACCAAAGTAGCAGTTTTTTGGACTTGTACATCCAAAATGGTCACAACTTCATTAAATGCATGTGATGGCAAACACACAAGAACAAAGGTCATGAACTTAAAAGGCGAGAGTGATTATTTTGCAACTTTTTAGTTTAAGGCAAGAGATTCAGCACCACAAAATTGTCTCTCTTCACTGCAAGCAGAAGAGGTGAAGCAATAGATTTTTAGATCATACCAATCCATTCAGTTTCCAAGTCAACTTAGTCTACTATCCTGCTAACCATAAAAGGATACTCTGCAATAATTTTTTTTTTTTGCAATCCACTGTTGTTCAGAGTACTTTAGGCTGCTGATGAGATATCCCTTCTGGGTATCCAATTCTACTGAGGCAGAGAACTGTACAAAAAAACAAACAAATGAGCAAATTAATTTGTTGTTGGAGAACAGTAAATTTTTGCAACTACAAAGTTGCAAAATATTTGTAAGCAAACTGTGCATAAGAAGTAAAAACACAATAATGGTGATCATCAATGATGTATTTTCACCAAACTGTATATGTACTTATCAAGAAAAGAAATCATACCTCTATGCACTTCAGTTTTAGTTCAGTATTCATGAATAAATAAGGATTGCTTGTAGACTTAAAAACCAAAACAAAGAAAAGTTTCTTACCCTCGATGGTAGTTGGAATTTTGAAAGCCATTCAGGAGGAACCTGTAGGTAAATATTTGTTTTCAAAAAAATTAAACTGTCTGATAACATCCTATCAATTCACTAATTTTTTAATTTACCAGATTTAAAAATTGGGTTTACTTTGTTTAATGGGTGGTGCAAGTAAATACATATCTAATATATTTCAATAAAAATAAAGCAAATCTCGCCATTTTTGTAGGTGCAATCCCCAAGATTTGTCATCTTTAACTGACCAACTGGCACCTTGTGTGTTTTCCTTTAGGATATAATCGAAAGAAAGTAATCGATAATGTACTCTTCACCATCCTGCTAAGTTTAATATACAAGAACTTACTTAGACAGTGCTCAGTTCTGTCGCCTCGTCCGTAAAACAGAGATCCTTGGGCGATTTACCCTTTTCTTTCGGTGCCAATGTCACCTCTAAATTTTCATAATCGCTGATGTTATCTGAATCATCTATCGACGTTTGAACCGTCTTACTCGAAGGACTTGATTCTGCACGCTGAAAGAGTAAGAGCCAAAAAATCAGCTTAATTGGATGCAAACAAAGACATAGACATAAAAATATCATTTCATCTTTTCAAGAAAAAGATTAAGAATTCAGAGTGAGAGATCCTAAAATCAGAGAATCTTGAAATAAGTTAAATCCATCTTGTGCAAATGCAGTATTCGAACTGTAACCGTATCTATCTCTCGGCGCCAAAATTTGATCACGTGACTTTAGTTGCGAAACCGCTGAGACTCAACAAGACTCGGGAGAAGAGGCGAACCATTCATGCGTCAAATTCTCTGGTGGGAAAATTAATTATCGTACCGACGAAGAACTCTTGTCATCTCTAGGTTAAGCGTTCATTGCAATCAATTTCTTGAGCTTTAGACGCTCTTTTATAATAGGGATGTAGTGCCTTGGTACGTCTGCATCTTGGGCGATGGCAAGGAGATCTTGGCCATCGCAACCGTCTTTTTCTGCAAGATAAGATACGAACAAAGATCAATGGAGCGGTCAAGTTTGTGAATGTAAAGTTGCAGTAAAATACGTTGTTAAGAAATGTCTTTTGCCTACCTTTCCTTTGTTAAGTCTCATTCCATGCGACTGTAGCCAAGAAACAGCCTCTTTAGTGACGAATTCGCTGCTATAATTCATTATTGTTTCCGACGCACGTGGTCTAGGTTCGACTAATGCCATCACAGGCAGCTCACGCTCACGTCTCGAGAAAAAGCCAACGATTAATTCGTTGTGTGACTCGGTGTTCAGTTACGAGAGGAACCGTTGAAAATTTGAACACTTTATAAGGAATAGTATAGGGAACGAAATATGGTCGAAAAAAGAAAATTATTTTTATATTTTCTTTTTTTTCAAAAATTGTACCTCGTTGGGGCCAAATTGGTCAATCCTACTTGGCTCTTGGAAGGGCCAAATTGAGAAAAAGTTCCAAAGTAGAATTCATAGGGGCCAATTCAGATTTTGGAGGGGTCGAAATGGTACCTGTCCCGCCCGTTTTGGCTCAAATAGTCCAAAACGAACCTTGATGGGCCAAACTGGCCCTCGAGAAATTGGGGCCAATTTGGCTTTTGGGGTCAATTTGGCTCTTTTCATTTTACAGTGTATATATATATATTCCCTTAGCTCCGGTTGGAGCACAGGCCATTAACCACTTCCGTCCTCCATCGGGTTCTGTCCTGGGCAAATCTTCCTAAAGTGGCCCAAGTGTGGCCCCAGTTTCTCATTTGGGACTCTACACCTCTTCTCCAGGAGTTCCTGGGACGACCCCTCTTTCTCTTGCCCTGGGGGTTCCAACGTAGTGCCTGCCGGGTGATGTTGTTAGCCGGTTTCCTTAGGATGTGACCTATCCATCTCCACTTTCTTTTTGAAATCTGAGTTATGATTGGTTCCTCGCCTGCTAATTCCCACAGCATCTCGTTAGTTACCCTGTCAGTCCAACTGATTTTTAAAATTCGCCTAAGGCACTTATTGACGAAGGTCTGCAATTTCTGGGACGTTTGCTTAGTTGTTCTCCACGTTTCTGAGCCATAGAGGAGGACTTCTTTGACATTGGTGTTAAAAATTCTAAATTTGGTTCTCCGTGAGATGACATGGGAGGACCACACTTTCCTCAGCGTATTGAAAGCTACTCTGGCTTTGTTTATCCTGACCTTGAAATCTTCATCGGAACCTCTGTCAATGCTGACTACACTGCCCAGGTAGACAAAAGATGTTACTTCCTCCAAGATGGTATCCCTCACTTTAACTGGTCTGTTGTTGATGCAGTTGACCTTCATAACCTTGGTCTTAATCAACTTCGGATGCAGGCCTAACTTGATGGAATTAGCTGTTAGCCGTGCTGTTTTGTCCTGCATTTGTTGGTTGTTACTTGACACCAGGGCAATATCATCAGCAAACTCTAGATTAAATTAAACCATTTGTGCTGAAATTTATGTAGCACTAAAAGAGAAACATTTGTTTTATAATTTGTGATGATTAAAGGAATTAACCGACTATGAGTCATAAAAACGATAAGATACAAAAATGTATCGATGATTTTTCAGATATTGACGAGTGTAAGGGAAATCACTCTTGTCACGTGAATGCTATCTGCACGAACACCAAAGGATCGTACTTTTGTACTTGTCACCCCGGGTATACTGGAAATGGACACGGCTGCACAGGTATTTGATGCTTTTCTTTTGTAACCATTTCCATTAGAAAGAAAAGCACTATCATCGTTGCAAGACCAGCATACCTTGCATAAAAAAAGAGATGAGTGTACTGAGGCCTGAAGACAATGTTGATAATGACACACAACTGTATTAAATAAACATTCGGTGGTAAAAAAAATCTCAACTGGCAAAGGGAGACTTGATGGATGGGCTTACAGGATAGAACAACAGATTTAAACTTTCGGGGAGCCAAGAAAAAATCTAGTGAGCGTTAAAGTGAAGTGCTAGCATCTAGGACCCAAGAAAACACGACTAAGGTTTCTAAGCGTATGCTCGGCAACATCTCCCCAATTGCATTTTTTCAAAATTTATTTTTTATCATTCCACAGATATAAACGAGTGTAAAGGAAATCACTCTTGTCACGCGAATGCTACATGTATGAACACCAAAGGATCGTATGTTTGTACTTGTCACCCCGGATATACTGGAAATGGAAGCGACTGCACAGGTACTTGATGTATTTCTTTTGAAACCATTTCCATCAGAAAGAAAAGCACTATTATATTTGCGAGACTTGTTTTCCCAGCATACCTTGTATTGACCCTTTCACTCCTAAGATCTCATTAGTAATTCTCCTTACTGTCTGCCACACAATTCTTATGATGACAGTTCTAAGAATTTGGTAATGAATTAACTGATAATCCCCAAGCTGATACTTTTCCTTATTCTCGTCACTTGTCTGTTTGATATCGTAATGATTTGGTAAGGAGAATTTCTTTCTTGGTCATTAAAGGGAGTTAGTTGGTTAAGTAAACATTCAGTGTAAGATAAAAAATCTCCACTGGTAAAGGGAGACTTGATAGATAGGCTTACAGGACAGAACAACAGATTTGAACTTGGGGGAACCGAGAAAAAAATCTGGTGAGTGGTTGTGTAGCACTTGCGTCTGGAACCACAAGACAACAAGACTAGGGTTTCTTACGTTATGCTCGGCAATTTTTTTTTTAATTACAGTTCGTTTCTTTAGTTATGTTTATGATTTTACAGATATCAACGAGTGCAAAAGAAATCACTCTTGTCACGTGAATGCTACATGCATGAACACCCTTGGATCACATGTATGTCAATGTCATGCTGGATATACTGGAAATGGACAAAACTGCTCAGGTGAATTTAATTTCTTCGCTACAATATTTTTAATAGTCCTGTATGCTTTCCGGCTACAGCGTCGCACCATTTAGCCGCGTTGCAAGACAATTTGGTAATTTATTACTCATCACTGGTTTTGATTTAGGCAGCAATTTCTCATGTTAAGAACCTCTTAGGTAATGTCCCTGACTTTTAAATAAACAATTTTGGTGACTGATGCGTAGTTCTGCTTTAAAATTAACCTTATCACAATGACTGACAGGAGCATGAAAATAAAATCGCTCGTCTGGCTCTGAACCCTGTGCACAGAATGGATATGTAAATGATTTTCCAAGGGGCTACGTTTTCGTTGACACTCAAGATATATTTAAGTGAAAAAGTTGAAAATTATTATCATCAAGTTTTATAAAATAGTCAAGATACTACGAGCGCCCTGATTGGTCAAAAAACAATCGTTGATTGCACCGGTAAACCTGTGGAAAATCGAAGTTTATATATGTTATTAAAGTAACAGACCGCACTTTCTATCGGTTTACCAGCGTAGTAAACGTCTTCAGATGTTGGGAAACCATTCGAAAAAAAAGTAGATCAGTCGCCTCCAGCTCGTTTTGACAAAATCCATCGTGGATTATATCGCAAGTAAGCTGAGAGAAAGAGCTATAAATAAAGGTTCTACAAGAACTGCGGTGCTGCGTCGGTGGGAGAGTGCAACAGGGTAATTTAGTATAATCAATTGAGTTGATGAGGTAAATTTGAAACTCTTTACAGAGGCCAATTTGCATTATCAACTCAGTTGATAAGGTAAGAAAAATGTTGGGGAAGGAAAAAAATCTAAAAGAAATGGCAGGTTGAGTCCTGAAGGGATTGTATATTTTTCTCTGACCTTATCTGACCCTTTTCATTGAAAGAAAGGAAACCTTTAGGAGGCAGAGAGAAATTACACACTCCTGGGAAATAATTGTGTTACTACCGAATACCTCGGGGCTGGCATCGTTGTGCGGGAGCTGAGAATCAAAAATGTCTTAAACGCATTTGGTAGCATATAGTAGAGCGACATACAACTCAGACTTAAATGGGCGATTAAAGCAAAAGGAAACATGACTCTTTGTAATGCTATCAGTGATTGAGGAAGGGCTAACGCTCGAAACGTCAGCTTTTTTATCCTTTACGGTGGCAAATTTACGTTTTCAACTCGGTTGTTAACACTAAATTACCTGCTATAATTATCAAAACCTGGGTGATGCCAATATTAAGAGTAGTTACGCTAAACCGCAATTTGGTCCAGTGTTTTGTGACGACCTATCCCCCAAGGGATGGTACGTTTTGTGGGAGCAGCAGGAACAAGATAGTTGTTTCAGAGCCGATAGCTTGATAAACAGAAATATGCGTGATAAAATATACGTTTCAAATATCTAATTCGTGGAACAAAAAAAGAGAAAAAATTGTTTTATTATGTATGATTATCAAAGTAATCACTCGACTGAGAGTCCGCTCATTTTTAAAGTGACAAACATGATGAAGTGCAAATATATATATGGTTTCCTCAGATATTGACGAATGTAAAGGAAATCACTCTTGTCACGTGAATGCAACCTGCACGAACACCAACGGATCCTATCTTTGTGAATGCCACCCTGGATTTAGTGGAAATGGTCAAAGCTGCACAGGTGAATTTAATCTCTTTGCTATAATATTTAGAATATTCCTGCTCGAATATAACCTGAAGCTGCTGAGGTGGCCATATTATTAGTTTCTCATATGTAAACGATACCGGTTGTGCCCTAAGTCTGCCTAGAGCTGTCCTTTAATGCATTGTCTGAAAAAGAAGGAGCTCAAATTCGGATCCTGATGAGTTTATCTGGATCTCCAATATCACTGTTTTAGGCTCAAAGCCTTAAAGTAGTTAAAGACATGCGAGTTACAATCTTTAATTCTAAGCAATTGCTATCTACAATCGAGTGAGTGAATAACAGACCAATAATAACTTCCATGCTATATCTGTGGATCCATAGCATTAAATGAAGCAATTTTAGCAGGATTTATCGTCCTACCAGTGCTAAGTTTTGTTTTTTTAAGCAGCATTACCATACAAAGTCATGCTTATGCACGGAGTTGCCATGATCTACTTCCGGTTTGTCTCAGAGCCTTGATGTTAGGAGATATAAAAAAGAATATTGGAAAGGAGAATATAACATCTAAGTTGCACGTTTCAAATTTCAAGCTCGTTAAAGACAAAGAAAGAGAAAGCTTTCTCTTATTATCTGATATGATTAAAGTGATTACAAATCGTTAGACGACAAAAATAAAGTGCAAAATGTATTTACGGTTTCTCAGATATTAGAGTGGTTTAGCAAGAGAACGGGAACGTCATTTCAGAATAGGAAAGCGCGCGGATAATCTGGACACGACTCTATTTCGACTTCCGGTGTTAGCGTTGCCTTTCTCCCCATCAAGTTCAGGACGTCATTTCGCTGAGTTTGAGTGCATTTCATTCGTTCATGGTTAAACGGGGACTCATTGTAAACAACTCCATCGTTGAGTCGCTTGATCTGTACATGTTTCGCCATGACTCCTGCTTAAAAGAGGTGTTCTGTCATGATTGAGAAGAATATTCAGTAAACAAGGGAAAAAACGGCGACGATTTCAATTCCAAATTATACTTTACAAAATTATGAAGAAAAACCAGTAGTGCTGAAATCTAGAAGCACGAAACGAAATGACAGCGATACAAATCATAGAAAAAAAATATATTTAGTGGGCTTCAAAATTTGATAGATGAATCTGCAGACTCGAGACTTGACTGAAATGAAATAATTTCAAAGTTTAATTGCCCATGTGGAGTCATGTTAACAACTCACTTGTAGTAAACTATCCTCGGTTTGTGCTTGTCGTTACGCTCTCAAAGAGGATAATTTCGTTGTCCTTCAAGTGGTCTATGAAACCGAAAATTCAAGGATGATAATGATCCGAAAGAGCCAAGGTTAGGATATTCAAGAACAAATATAACGTGGACGGTTCGTTGAAACGACTGCTAAGTCACGTTTTCAACACAACGCGATGGTCTTCTCGACCCAGTTTTTTCTCGGCATTTTTGCTGCGCGCGCCGTTCTGAAATGACGTTCCCGTCCTCTTGCTAAACCGCTCTATTAATGAGTGTAGAGGAAATCATTCCTATCACGTGAATGCTACATGCATGAATACCCTTGGATCACATGTATATGAATGTCACCCTGGATATGCTGGAAATGAACAAAACTGCACAGGCGAATTTTATCTCTTTCCGAAATATTCAGCCGCGTTCACTCATAACTCGTAATATAAGCAGCGGTTTTTCATGAAGGCGATGAAATTTTTATTTTGTTTCCCGCGTTGAAGTAGCAGTAAATTCCTACGAGTTGACTTTCCTCCGAAATTCACATCGAGGAAACATAATTTTATGCTACCTTGTGTACAAAAACGAATCATTTTTTGATTATGTTTTAAATGATTTAACAACCTTACACGAACTTTTACATGATGCAGACATGAAACTCTCCGTGGAACTAAAAAACCTTCAGGAATCCCAAACCTTTAAAGATTCCCTAATAATAATAATAATAATAATAATAATAATAATAATAGCAGCTATGATCCTTATTTGACTTATGCAAACCGATGAATGAGTTGCCAGCAATCGGATCCTTGTGTTTTCGCAAAGATTTCTGGGAACGCCACGAGGCAAACATTACAACTCTCTAGAAATAAATGTATGGCGAAAGGCTGTTTCGAGGTCCAAAGAAACGTTTACGAAGAGAGATCACCGCTTTTTTTTGCCGCTGCTTTATCATAATTGGAGTGGGTAATGTTGATTCAAGGGAAGCGTAAGTTTTGTTTGAACAACCATGAAATATGAAGTAAAATCTGACTTTCCTCCGAAATTCACATCGAGGAAGCATAATTTTATGCCACCTTGTGTACAAAAACGAATCATTTTTTGATTATGTTTTAAATGATATTAAAAGGTCGAGGTCTTGAAAATACTGCCCGAGGCCTACGGGCAGCATTTTCAAGGCCGAGGTCACAGTTTTTCACCATACGGACCGACCCTTAGCCGGTAAATAACATTTTTTTTTTTTTAACTTAACGAAACACATTCTGAAAGAACCCGAATGATTTAGGGCTATAAATACGGCAAGATCTTCCATAAACTGAACAATTTCTGAGCTAGTAAATGGTAGTTAAAGTAAAGGTGATACAAATTAAGGAGAGATGCTTCACTGAAACATTTTCACTTGCGTAAATAAAGGTGATGTAAAGGCTTCCAAACAAAGTTTGAAACATTATTTTTACAAGTATCTGTCACAATCTGACACCTGTCAATTAGAGAGCGCGTAAGAAAAAAAAAAGCGCAAGAAGATTTGAAAAACAACGGAACTAGTTTGGCAGGGACTGTCGCGACAATGTTTCCTTCAAAAACAATCAGTGATACAACGGAAAGTATTATTCACTCTCATCGACGATTCAATCATGTACGGAGATTTACCTCTGTTCATTAAGTAAACGGCCAGGAAAGTAATTGTGAGTAAATTCAAATTTTTTATTTTGAAGTTGTGAGAGTTTGCTCGTTTGTTTGCTGCAACGGCGTATGTAAATCTGGTCTTTCCTCCACAAAAACGAAATTCGAACGGCACACTCCAACGAGACACAAGGGGATTTAACGCGGCCTTTTCTCAATAAATTCCTTCAGTTTCTGTTGTGCAATTTATAGTCCAAATGTCCAAATTGAACGGACTTTGAAAGACTCACCGAGAGCGTATATTTATTGTCGAACTGAAATTAAAACTTCGCTCGTTCTTTCACTACGAACAAATTGTTTGAGAAAATTCTGACATTAAATGAATGAAAGTTCCATTGTTCAGTTTAACTGTAACGAAATACCTCACGTTTTAACTTTCTGTGTACTTTTTGTGAATGATTAAAGTCAATTGCAGACGGTTTTTAGGCCGCTTGTCAACCAACGTAATGACACTATTGCCTATACAAATTCATTCTGAAACCAATATTTTTTTGTCAGTGATTTGATAGAGAGAGAAAAGAGAGGATTCATAAGTCGGCTTGAGGTAGTGACCGATGTATTTGCTTAAAAATACTGCCCAGCGGGAAAAACGAGGTATATTTATGAAAAATGGCAACGAAATTTGAGCTGTACTCGGCGACTCACGAAAGCGTTACCGTGGCCCGTGGGCAGAGATAGGAAAATACTGACCGGGTAAAGAACCAATCAGATTGCAGGATTCGTTACCGTGCCGTGCTTAGGAAATCTTTGTGCAAATGCAAGGATCCGATTACTGGCAACTCATTCATTCGCGTTATGATTATAAATAATTGGATGGTGCTAATAGACAGAGAGTCATTGCACACTCCTGGGACTTAATTGTCTTACTACCAAATACCTCTGGGCTGGTATCATTGTTTGGGAACTAAAGATCAAAAATGTCTTAAACGCGTTTGGTAGCTTCCAGTTGAGGTACAAACAACTGCAGGCTTTGATGGGCGATTAAAGAAAGAGTTCACATAACTCTATATAATGCTATCATTTCATTTTAGTTCCTATTTGCATCATCACTGTCCAATCCAAATTCTTCTTTAAATTTTACTTAACGCATAGTTGTTCTTGTAAAACATTAGTCCCATCTAGTTGTTGTCGAACTGATTGACTTGAAAAATGTCAACAAAAAATGTTATATTTGTTACTACAACCTTTTTGTAATGTTTATTTCATTTACTAGCCGACCCATGTTATAGTTATCAAAACCTGAGTGATGCCAATAGAAAGAGCAGTTACGTTACACCGTTACATGGACCATCGTTGTGTGACAACTTACTCCCAGAGGGATGGTATCGTTTTGTGGGAGCTGCGGGAACAAAAATGCCAACAACACGTGTGCCAGCATTCAGATGTGGTACAGACTGGTCAGGCTGGTTGGATGATGCTCATGCTACAGTGGAAGATGGTGAAGTTTTCAGGAAGGTCTGCTTTAGTGATCGCTCTACTGGTTGCAAATACTCAACATATATTTTTGTAAAAAACTGTGGATCCTACTTTATCTACAAACTTATAAAGCCACCTAGTTGTCACTCACGCTACTGTAGTGCAGACTGAATGTGAAGCAAATATACTTTGCGTAGTTAGAGAACTCACAAATCGCTCCGTAGATACATGTATATAAAGTTTTGACATGTAAGGTATTCGACCTTTCTTCTCTATCGTAAACATTATCATCAGATTTTAACTTTGGTGGCAAATAGGTACTTATCTCATTAGAGTGATAATTCTCATCAGATAGCCTCTGTCATCAAAGAAAGTTGCCCCAAGTATTTAAGTAATCTTCCAGTAAAATCTGCAAGACACAAACTCTCAAGCTTAAGGTTTTCGAGCCTTTTATTTATGTATTTTTTTTTTCGTTTTTTTTTCATCCTTCAATTGCTGTAATTATAAACCATGATTATTTTAGTGTATGTCCGTGGAACAAAAATAGGCGCTATCTTACGTTATAGGCGTAAAAAAAAAAGCGATGACAATCAAAATCTGATGTCCTTTGAAATTACATAAAGTTAACGTATTAATAGTGACTCAGTATTTTGAAACATTGAACCAATTTCCAGAAACACAGTAAGCAAAATTCAATGGTTTAGCCTGCGTAACCGTGTGTTAAATGTGTCCGAATCGACCAGAATTCATTTGAAATTAACGGATCGCTTACATCTAACGCTTATTTTGAATCCAAGTTAAAGATCTTGACGCAATGGCTTCAAAGTGTCCCTATAAAGCTTATTTAACTAAGGGCACGGGCACCTCATTCATTCAAGACGAAATTTGTTAAAATACTTTTATAGCTTTTAAAAGTTGGCCTGTTTTACTACGGTTAATGTTTGCCTACAACATTAACACGCTAAAAGAAAGGTATTCAGAACTGCAATGTGTTAAAAACAAGTATTTAGGGCAGCATAGGTAAACACAAGTTGTAAACAACTTTCTACACCGTTTAAGTACATCACCAAAAATATTTTACAGGAATGTTAGATTTGAAATCAAAATCACAGTTTCTCTCGGCGAAGTTTTCCTTTTATATAATGCAAACATATTCAAAGAATCCTAAGAGCAGAAAAGAAACCCACTCTCACCGTAACCCCCAAAGGCTACTGCCTGATATTTCAATATTTTAACTAAGACTAGTCTTCCAATCATTTGATGTTCATTTGTCTCTAATTTACAATAAGAGACCTGAACACAAAGCAAATGAGGCAAAGCAAGGCGAGTTTCTTGACAACGTATCAAAATATAGAAAAATCGTCGGTAGACTCTTCAAAGCAAAGTGACATGAGCTGGATCAATTGTGGCTCAGCTTCTTGAGTGGTATAAATAAATTATCTCATTATTTAGCAAAAACTGTGTATCTCTTTGTAAATAAATTTAACTTACACGGACTATTTTCAGCTGAGTTTCATAACACGAACACGAGTAAGCGTTAAGGGCAGTGAAGTCCATGGGTCGGAGTAGGTTCTCGATACCACTCATCTAATAGTGATCGCGAAAGAGTAGCTTTCACCGTTTTTTACTGAAGTTAATGTCAATAACCAGGGAAAAATAACAACAACAACAAGGAAATGTTGCAATGAAGTAAAAACAGAGCCATAAATAAAAACTGGGTTTAACTTTTCAACGATTCAGTAACAAATGGAGAAAGTTATTGAAAAAGATTTTAACGTAAGGAACAGAAAAAGAAAAATAAGGTAATTTTTAACTTAATATTGAACATTTTTCTTGATTAATTGCAAGTAGTTTTCACAAGTAATGTTTGAATTATGAAGTTAATAGTAATAAAAAAAAAAATTGCAAAAAGGCATCTCTTGTAGTTCATGCCTTTGTTAGTGCTAAGGGATGTACATAAATTTGATACCCGTATGGGACAAGGGACAAAGGGGAGGGGGAAGGTTCTTTATAAAAGAACAATGAGAGAAATCATCGTTACCCTTAAGACCTGATAGTAACAATGGATACCTTTTGCATTGATGTACATAAATTGCTCTGAAAAAAATTCACATTCACATTCCGCTGGTAAATAAAGTTATCGATAAAATGTGTAAACGCACTGGGCGGTTAACTTCGCTCGGTTAATATATTTTTTTCCATAAATGAATCAGTCGGAACTGTTGCAGAATAAAGTCTGGTAATAAAACCAGGTGCTGTAGTATTGCTCATCGTCTCCCGTTGCCGGATTCCATCATTTATCCTGTCGGTGTCATCTGTCCGGCAGAAGGAAGTGAATAACGTTTTCGTACACCACAAATGTGAGTCCACATGCTGGCGTTACTCTAAAAAGAAACAAAATCAGCAACAATCAAACGCACAATACACAGTAAAATCGACAATGAACGTGTTACATATATTACAGTTTCAGGGTTTCTTCTAAAGCGCTCCTTTGCTGGATTTCCAAAAACAAAAAAAACCGCTAAAACTTACACTAACATATCAGGTGGGGCACAAACATTTGTGATAACGATAAGTATCTTAATAATTTCACAGTATTCGAACATGTAACTGACGAAAACAATGACATGACACCTTCTCCAAATTTTATAGCCTCTTAATGTATCTATCGCCTGTCTCTTCTTCCCAGTTTCTCACAGACTAGAGGGTGCAAATAAGTTCAAACACCTTATGGGGGTACCCCATCTCTTAAGACCCTTTTCTTTACAAAGCGCTACCTAAAATTAAAGATGAGAGCCCACTAAGCCCTCTTGGCCAATTCTAGATTATACATTGCGGTTTAACACATAAAACTTACAAGTAAATCTACTTGTATCACCAAATTTATTTTTAACATGTAGCCTTACCTGAGGACACTGGGAATTAATCCTTTATAAAATCCTGTTACTCCTTCATGCCTAAGATTTTGAAAAGAACCTGCCGTGAGGAGAGGCCAGAGAAAGAAGAATACCTTCTTTCATAAAAATGTGGACTTTACCACTAAGCCGTAAGTCAATCCGAAATTGGATCCAGTTCTCAAACAAGCTGGTTTCAGTTCTTCGCCAATTTTGGTCCAGTTCTTTGCCAAATTGTTTCAAACGGGCAAAACATGTACCTCTCTTTAATGTAGAGGATTTGAACTGACTAGAGATGGAAAGCTAGTCTATAACGTATCGAAAACTTTAAGTCCTCATGTCAAGTTCCAACTTACCTGAAAGTCTTACTAATCACATCCAACGCGCCTTTGTATTCCACCATCGTGTACTGATTCTTTAGAAAAGTGAAATTCATGAACAATAAATGACAGCAGGAAACAGTAAATACTGAACGATTTAACAAAACAGACTTGCTTAGAGACAACTCCAGATATATTCAATTGGTTTTAGCTAATTTTATGAGCACAGGATCAAAACTTTCGCACCGTGCGTTCTCATAACCATCTTGGATCCGTGTTTCTTAAGAGGAATAGAGAGAGTGAAAGAGGGTGAAAGCTATTCTCCCTCGTGAGATTTGGTACTTATCCTCATTGTAGGGTTTCCCTGGCCTTTTGTTGGTGCCCATTTGAACCACTGGGCGGGGGGATGTATGGGGCTAACGAATCTTTTCCCAAGGAACCGACACAATGACCTAGCTGAGGCTCGAGGCCCGAGCACAGGCCACATCAAACTGGAGTCCAGTAAACCAACTGATGAGATCGCCTGCCTGAAAACTAAAAACAGCCTTAAACTACAAGTTTATTTCAAGATAAAAGCATACAACAGTAAAACGAAATCTAAATCTATGTCAAAAGGTTAATCATTTGTTAATGAATCTCCCATTCTAACCTGAAGTCTTGCTCTAACCACTTCATAAGGATATGTCGCTGTTGCGGCGAACATTTTCGACAGTGAAGCCATTACAAGGTACTCTGTTGAACTCTATGAAGAAAACGAAAGTTAGCAAAACATAAGTTAGTGAGCAAAACACTTTATATAAAAAAAGAACTACTATATTTTCAGCACTTCAGAGTGGTTCCCAAGATAACCCACGGTTACATAATAATAAACGTCATCCTATTAGTACCTTCCTACCAGCCACATGTAAAACAATGGTAATAGAGGTTGTCTTTTGGGCGTCAGTTGTGGCTTCAAAATGCTAAGGCTCGTCATGGAGGATGACTACTCCAGATGAGAAGCCAAAAACTTCCCCCACCCTTCCCTCTCTCATGTTCTCTTTTTACATTCGCCACTGGCTATTATATGTGTTCGTGTTGACCCTTTACACCATAACATCAATATCCATATTCTCCATACTGTTCTCTGTACATTTCCAAAGATACTGACAAGGAGAATTTCTTAAACAGTCAAGAAATTTTTCGGTGGCTGAATATTTCCTCTATTCTCATGACCTCCATGTGTGATTCAGAGGTGATATTGTAAGGAGAAGTTAGATGTCAGTCAATCTTGGGGGGGGGAAGGGTTGATTCTTTTAGTTTCAAATTGTGCTCTATAAGAGCACTTTTACACTTCCACTATTGAATCTCCCATGTACATTTAGGAACTAAAGACTTTATACAAATATATATTTAATAATTCCTCTATTGTACAACATTTTATGCCATTATTTTTTGTGTTCTTAAGCCCAAGGTATTAAGGTACACATGGAGCGGTACACACCACTTGTGACTTCTTGGATTTGATTGACTTTATTAGAGACCAATACCCTGCATACTTCACCACAAGACCAGCACACAGTCAAAATAATCTCAATTTTTAACTTGATCAATCAATCAAAAAGCTGTCAACCGATACATATCAAGGTTACCTTGTATAAACCTCTCAACTCCTCATGTCTCCACAACTCTAACAGAGCATCTGTAGAGAACAAGGAGTACAAAATAAGTCATGCATCTGGATTTCATGTAAGTGAGGAATTGATGAGCACAATTACATGCGCCACGAACTTGATTCCTGTTCACAGTGAAATTGTGATTGAGAAAAGTACCAAACAATTTATTATTCACTGCTGAATCAACGTTAGGCTTATAAAAAACTAAAGAAATGATCACAAACTTGAAAGAGCTCTTGATTTTTAACTACATTCTCCTTGTAAGTTGCATGTCTGAAATGTATCAAGAACAGTATGGGGGAAATACATACTGATGGAAGTGTGTAAATGGTTCACTTTTCTTTTCTCTCTCTTAGGTAAAAAGGTGTCATTCATCTTTGCAAACAAATATCTTACCAAACATTCATTTGTACTGAGGCGTTTGTGTTTTTTTCAGCAAGGGAATCAGAATACTAGAGACATAAGCGAGCTTTGACCACCCATATTGAATTTGTTAGGTAACCTGGCACAAACCACCAAAAAGTTAATTCATCATTCTAATTAGCAAATAGATGGACCTTAATCGTTGGAAAGTAAGTCAACGTGATATAACTTAAAACTTTTCCTAAAATGATCTCAATAATAACGCAACACAATCGTTTACTCGCCAAACATACAATTATCTATTTGTTCAAAACTGATCAGCGCACTTGAATGAATGTGTAAAGGCCATCGCATGAATTAATGTCTGATAACATCTCGAACCGTGAACACGACCCTGAGAGTGACGCTAAATAAGCACGCTTCAAACTTCGAGTCTCTCAACGCAGACAAACACCCTGTCCCAGATGCTCTTTTCGAAACATATTCACAATTCTTTCATCAATTTTTTTTCGAATATCTGTAGTTCTTAACAGTAGAAACAAAACAAGATTATAAAGACTGCCTCCGTGGAAAAGCGCCATAGTTTGCCCGAGAGGTTTCAGAATTCAGACCACCTGTACATGCTCTAAATTTAAATTCAAATAAAAGATTATTTGGGACTAGAAGTTATTAGGATCGCACAAGTTATAAGTAAACTACACAGCCACAGAATTTAGAAAAGGAACAAAAACTGCATAGTTTCTTTGAGATCAGCTTAGATTTATAAGGCCTATTTGG
This sequence comes from Pocillopora damicornis, assembly GCF_964200805.1. Lineage (NCBI taxonomy): Eukaryota > Metazoa > Cnidaria > Anthozoa > Scleractinia > Pocilloporidae > Pocillopora > Pocillopora damicornis. The sequence goes on along the minus strand of NC_142670.1, from coordinate 32,749,185 downwards.
TGCACAATCTTTTTTTGTTTGTTTTCAGTCATTTGCGGCGGTGAAATATCGCTTTCAAAAATCTCACACTTTCAAAATATGGCCAACATTTATCAAATAGAACATAAAAAACCACAATATTTCCATAGGGACATTTTTTAATACAATAGCTTTACCTTGACGGCTTTTAGGTTTTGCGGTGCCTTGAAGGAGATCAAATGAAGAAGAGCACAAAAAATTAGCCAAATCTCGTGCAGCAACTTCTTTATTCTCCATGTGTAAAGGGCTGGATTAGTCTTTAAGACGAATATCAACATTTAGACAAAGTAATTGATAGCGTGAATCATGAGGTTCATTTTGGATAAATGATTCTAGACAACTTTTCTCTCAAATATTGATAACTGAGTTCAGTCAAAAAATATTCTTTGGGAATAAATATTAAGAGAATATAGTTCAAATTGCTTGACCGGTCGTACTTCTTTTCTGCTTTGAAATGTGGAATATTCAGGACTTAATTATCTTCAAGCGGCACCGGTCCGGCGGTTGTAATTTACGTCCACGGGGGCGTCTTTCCTACAGTAGAAACCTCATTAAAAATAAATGTCCTCAATGCATCAATTTTTGGTCACGGAACCATAGTTAAAACAATTTTTAAGGACTTAACTCGGACTCAAGTTTCAATGCACAAAGGTTGTGCATTAAGAAACGAAACTACTTGGCGACGAGTTGACGCAAAATCTCTGGAGGGCTTTCCTTAAGTCAACACATAATTCTGAAATATTTGAGGGTACTCGTTTTTGAGCGGGAGGTGAAATAGATATCTTTTAGGCTTGATTTTAATAATATCAATCCTTTTGGAATTCTCATTTCACTTTGCAGCTGATCCGTGCTATCATTATGAAAACCTGAGTGAAGCCAATAGAAAGATAGATTACCTTACACCTCCCGGTTCAGAATTGTGTGACTACAAACTTCCTGAGGGATGGTATCGTTTTGTGGGAGCTGCGGGAACAAAAATGCCGACAACACGTGTGCCAGCATACAGATGTGGTACAGACTGGTCAGGCTGGTTGGATGGTGCTTATCCTACAGTGTAAGATGGTGAAGTTCAAATGAAGGTCTGCTTTAGTAATCGTCTATCTGAGCTCCCGGTTTGCAAATACTCAACAACGATTTTTGTGAAAAAACTGTGGATCCTACTTCATCCACAAACTTCACCACCCACCTGGTTGTGATTCACGCTACTGTGGTACAGACTGAATGCGAAGCAAATATACATGGCGCAGTAAGAGGACTCATAAATCGCTCCGTAACTACATGTGTGTAAGGTTTTTAACAAGTGATCTACTTAACCTTTCTTCTCTATCGTGAACATTATCAGCAGATTTTAACTTTGGTGGCAAACAGGTGGTTATTTTAGCGTAGTAGTAGGCCTCCATCGGTCAGGGTCGACCATGGGTATAGCATCCTAATTGTGTGTTTGGCTGGAGCATCTGCGACTATGACTGTGAAGGCCAATGCGTGAATGGCAGTCCCTGCCGCAAGTGCTGCACGTGTATGCTGTTTGTTGGACATTGCTGATACGAAGTTTTCTGCGGGTCCGCCTCCTTGTGGCAGCTTGTGGCAGCTTGTGTCAGCTTCTCTTCTCCTGTTTTGAGGTGCCTTGTAACGGCTCCTCTCCATTGTGACCGATCAGCTGCGAGAATTTCCCAGGTCTCTGTGTCAATTCCTACAGCCTTCATGTCACGCTTCAAAGCATCTCGGTATCGCAGCTGTGGGCGTCCTCTGCGTCTACTTCCAGTGGCTAGTTCACCATACAGTAAGTCTTTGGGGATGCGGCCGTCTGGCATGCGATGAACGTGGCCCAGCCAGCGGAGTCTACGTTGCCTGAGTAAGGTTGACATGCTTGGCAGGCCCGCACGAGACAAGACCTCTGTGTTTGGGACTTTGTCTTGCCACGAAATTCCCAGGATGCGGCGGAGGCTTCTCGTGTGGAAGGTGTTCAGGCGTTTTTCTTGTCTGGCGTACATCGTCCATGTCTCGCTGCCGTATAGCAGTGTACTGATGACACAAGCGCTGTATACTGCCATCTTGGTCTTCTCTGTGAGCATGGGGTTGGACCACACACGTGTAGTGAGGCGTGCAAGTGTGGCAGCCGCCTTTCCAATTCTCTGGTCGAGCTCGAAGTCTAAGGAGAGATTGTCAGTGACAGTGGAGCCTAGATACGTAAAATGATGGACCACTTCGAGCTCGTAATCGTCGATGGTAACGGATGGTGGTGTTTCTGTTCCTTGTTCCAGGACTTTAGTCTTTTTCAGGCTGATGGTAAGCCCAAAGTCTTTGCAGGCCTGAGAGAAATGGTCCATGAGTGACTGAAGTGCTTGCTGAGTATGGCAGGCTACTGCTGCGTCGTCAGCAAATAGCATGTCTCTTATCAGGGCTTCACGCACTTTGGTCTTTGCTCGGAGACGGGCAAGATTGAAAAGCCTGCCATCTGATCTTGTATGCAGGTAGATCCCTTCTTTCGATGCGCCAAATGCATGTTTCAGAAGGAAGGCAAAGAAGATTCCGAAAAGGGTTGGGGCAAGTACGCAGCCCTGTTTGACACCGCTGTTGATGTTGAATGACTCAGAGGTTCTGCCGTTGAACTGCACAGTCCCCTGCATGTTGGCATGGAAGGACTCAATCAGGCTGTGTAGTTTAGGGGGGCAGCCAATTTTAGATAGAATTCTGAAGAGACCCTCTCTGCTTACAAGATCAAACGCCTTGGTCAGATCGATGAAGGCAATGTACAAAGGCATCTGCTGCTCTCTGCATTTCTCCTGAAGCTGGCGGAGGGAGAATACCATGTCTATCGTTGATCTTTCTGCTCGAAAGCCGCACTGTGACTCTGGGTAGATACGTTCAGCCAGTTTCTGAAGTCTTACCAAAATAACCCGAGCAAAGACTTTGCCCACAACGCTGAGTAAGGAGATGCCCCTGTAGTTGTTGCAGTCACTGCGATCTCCCTTGTTTTTGTAGAGGGTAACGATCTTAGCATCCCTCATGTCTTGTGGTACGGCCCCTTCTTTCCAGCACGCACATAGGACATTATGTAAAGGCTGTAATAGTGTAGTCTTGCAGTGTTTGATCAGGTCAGGGGGGATCCCGTCACTGCCTGGAGCTTTCCTTGAGGCCAAGCTGTTGATAGCCTTGCTGAGTTCGTCATTAGTGGGTTCGTTGTCAAGCTCTTCCATTACAGGTAAGCATTTTATGGCATCAAGGGCTGATGATGTTACCACATTCTGTCTTGAATAGAGATCAGAGTAGTGTTCTACCCATCTCTCCATCTGTTGTCCCTTGTCTGTGATGGCTTCCCCTGAGGTGGATTTGAGGGGAGCTGTCTTGTTCTGGATTGGACCTATTGATGTTTTGATGCCTTCATACATCCCTCTTATGTTCCCAGTAATTGCTGCAGTCTGGATGGCTTCGCTGAGTTCGGTCCAGTAGTCGTTGGCACAGCGTCTTGCAGTGTGTTTGACTTTGTTCCTTATAGCTCGGAGAATCTGAAGATTTTTCTCGCTGGGTAATCGCTTGTATTCCGTTAGAGCGGCACGCTTTGCTTCTATGATGGGGGTCATCACAGCGGATTTAGCTTTGAACCAGTCATGCGATTTCGAGGTACTTTTTCCAAAGGTGGCCAAGGCAGTGCGGTGCATAGTATCCCGTAAGGTGGTCCACTTCTCGGTTGCGGAGTCCCCTGACTGTAATGTTGCTAGATGATTCTCAAACCTCTCAGCAAATTGCTCTTTAAGATCAGGCTGGCTCAACTTAATGACATCAATACGAGGGCTCCCTTTCTTCTTGCCACGGTGGAACCTTTTCGGATGGAGCCTGACCTTGCAACACACCAAGGAGTGGTCTGTGTCACAGTCCGCGCTGTGGTAAGAGCGTGTGTGGAGGACGTTCTTAATAGCGGTTCGTCTGACAAGGATAAGGTCCAGCTGATGCCACTGCTTTGAGCGCGGGTGTCTCCAAGAGACCTTGTGCTGAGGTTTGGTCTTGAAAAAAGAGTTGGCTATGCAGAGTTTGTGATAGGTGCATAGCTCGAGCAGTCTCTGGCCATTGTCGTTCATCTTGCCTATGCCAAACTTTCCAAGGCAAGAAGGCCATGATCTTTGATCAGCTCCTACTCTGGCGTTGAAGTCGCCCAGAAGGATAAGTTGTTCTTTGTTTGGGATGTTGCTGATCGTGGCTGTGAGCTGATCATAAAACTCGTCTTTAATTTCAGGTGTAGCAGAGAGTGTTGGAGCATACACGCTGACGAGAGTTACAGGGCCTGCCGTGGTGTTCAGGCAGAGAGTGAGGAGTCGCTCTGAGCCGCTGTTGCCTGGCTTTACCATGTTCAGCAGGTTGTTCTTCACTGCAAAGCCCACCCCATGCTGACGCGGTACATTGGGGCTTTTCCCCTGCCAGAAGAAGGTGTAGTCTTTCTCCTTCAGTCTTCCAGAGTCTGCAAGTCGTGTTTCTTGTAAGGTGGCAATGTCCACATTAAGCCTCCTAAGTTCGTCGTTAATGATGGCTGTTTTCCTGGAGTCGCTGACGTCCTGAAGGTCTTCTGAGAGGCCCGTCAGCATTGTTCTAACGTTCCAGCAGCCTAGTTTCAGGACTGGTTTCTTTTGATGATTTTTGTTATTGCCTGGTGCAAAGTTTGCAGTCTGCTTGTTGGATATCTCCTAATCTCCATGCACCCAATGAAGAAAGCAAACCGTGGCGGGACAGCACCTTATTGACTGGGGGCTGCCCAGCTTGAGGCGGGCGGTAGCTGTCCAGTGGGATTCGAAGATCCCTCCCACCGACGAGAACGACCCCTGGCGCTTCACTCTACGCCAATCGAGCAGTAGCTTATCACCGGTAAACTGCCATTCTCCGTGTTGTGTCTACGCCATGGGCGTAGCTGGAGTGTCCTCTCCAGGTGTAGTGCGAGGTGTGTTGGTGTGTAGTGTAGGCGGATGCTAGCCTGGGCAGTGTTTTATGGAGAACAAGCTGTTGCCCATGTAACATGTTCCCCCTCTCCACGTCACTGATGGGGCCAAAGGAACAACAAGGTCGTTACAATTTGGGACCAGTGCCGTCGCAGGAGCTGCCAGCACGGGTTGAATTCAACTTCGAGCTGCCTTAGGGACTCCAACTCCGGATTTTTCCTCGAGGTTTACTCCTGAAGCCTTTTCCATGTGTGGATATAGCCGCAAGGCAGCAGAGGTTTGGGATAAGGGTTTTCCTTCCCCTAGGTAAACTGCCTTTCCAGGCTAGCGAGCTCTACCTGCCCTGTGCTGTAACCCTAGCAGGGGTGGCTGCGGGGCTGTAAACACTTGCCAAAGGTGTCACCCCAGACTCTGGTGGGCGGGGTCGTCCATGTCCCCGTGGTAGGCTGAGGTCCAAGGCGCTGTCTTACAATATCGGCGTAGAAAAAAAAAAGTAAAGACAGTCAAAATCTATGAAATTACACAAAGTTAACGTAATAATTGTGACTCAGTATTTTGGAACGTTAAACAAATTTCCAGACACACAGTAAGCAAAATTCCATGGTTTAGCCTGCGTAACCGTTATTTAATTAAGCGCACAGCCACTCCATTTATTCAAGATGAAATTTGTCGAAACAATTTTTTTGCAGCAATTTGTGTAGGTAATCAGGCGTTTCGAGTGCAATTTGGGAGAAATCAGCGCGAGTAAATTTTCAAAGGTTAACCAAATTGCATAAGCCATTGGGGCGAGTGCAACATGCATGAGTACGATTACGTTTAAAAACTGCATGTAGTTTTTAAAAGTTGACCAGTTTTTCAAAGTTTAATGTTTTCCTACAACAGAAACGCAAAAAGAAAAATATTCAAAGCCGCGATGTGCTAAAAATAAGACTTAGAGTAGTATAGGTGAGTTGTAAGGTGTTGTAAACAACTTTGTACACCGTTCAAGCACATCACCAACAATTTTTCACAGAAATGTTAGATTTGAAATCAAAATCACAGTTTCTCATTGTGAAATTTTCCTTGTTTTAACCTGCAAAAATGTTTAAAGAATCCTATGAAAAATAACGAGCGCTGGAGAAAAACCCGCAAGAGCCACTTCTTTTCTACGACTAGTCTTTGAATCATTTGATGTTTATTTGTTTCTAATTTACAAGAAGAGACCCGAACACAAAGCAAATGAGGCAAAACAAGGCGAGTTTATTAACAACGTATCAAACTATCCAAAAATCGTTGGTGCTCTTTTCAAAGGAAAGTGATATGAGCTGAGTCACTTTGTGACTCAGCTGCTTGAGTGGTAGAAGGCCATCGCATATGTAATCTCATCATTTAACAAAAACTTTATCCCTTTGTAAATACATTTAACTTGCACGGACTTTTTTATGTAGTCCATATGCCAGAGTAGGTTCTCGGTACCACTCATCTAATGAAATGTTGTGTAAAAGACTCTTCAAATTCCCTTGATAGCAATCGCGAAAGAGTAGCTTTTACCATAATATCAGTAACCAGGGAAAATGACAACAACAACAAATAAATGTTCGGGTAAATGCACGAAACCAGAACCCAGTGAGGCAAAAACAAAGTAATCAATCAAAACTGGTTTTAACGTTACATCATAACAATTCAGTAATAAATGAAGAAACTTATTGTAAAAGATCGTAACGTAAGGAACAGCAAAAGGAGAGTACATACAAAACAAGAAAGTAAATATTGCAATGAAAAGCTCGTCCAAAAAAAAAAAGCGCCAACGTTTCACTCAGAGGTTTGAAATCTCAGAATTTAGACCACCTGCTCATGGTCTAAAAAATTCAAATTCAGTTGAAAGATTCCTTAGGACTAGAAGATATTAGGATCATACAGTTCTAACTCAATTTAGTCATCTCAAATAAAATTTTGTTCAAAAGTTCTCTTCTATTGTTCAGTCGCATGTCACATTTAAACAATGTTAAAATGAGTGAGCAACGCCGCGTAAAAAAAAAAACAAACAAACAAACAAGCAACCCAGAGAGAGCAAGCCTCTACTAGTATACAAGTTTTGTATTCAAATGATGGTCATTAATACCTTTTAGGACCTGTCAAGTCTCTCATTTTAAAACAACCTATACGATACATTATCATATTGTGGTGACGAAGGGGTTGGAATACACGCGAGAAATTCTTTAGTGCTTTAATTTGGGAGCAGCTTATATCATAAATTTAATTAACGTAAGGATAAAAAGAACTTGAACTGACACATGTTAGATGACAAAAAAACCTGTCACATTTGCAGCGTCATTAACTTAAATGAACTTCACAGTCGCCCAATTGTTAGTGTCAGACTGAGTAATAAATCATTCAACTTTTTCTGGAATTACGTAAGTTTGTTTGCATTTGCGTAGAATATTTCTGCAATTTATTTAGCCTGATCCTAAACTTAAATTCGATCGTAGCTTCATCTCTGCACTCAAGTTGATATGTTGTTCTCGAGTAATGGAATCTTGTTTACTATGAACAAATTAACTGCATCCCACATCATCAATATTTGCTTTGCTTGGAACGGACAATTTGACGTTCCTCAAGGTTAATTATGTTTTCCTTACTTTATGGATGGGTTTCTCTAATTAGGCAATGGATAATTAAAAAATGAAAGGGATATGTTATGAAAATACTCCTAGGAGCTGTTTTGAAAGTAGCTTTCGTATGTTTGTAGTTAAAATTAACCAAACCTTATTTCGTGTCTAAAAACTAATAGTTTATACCGATTAGTTTTCATCTAAAATTAATGAAACAAGTATCTCCGCCATTGGTTGGCAAACATCGCAAACAGAACGACTATAATACTTTAACTTTCGGCCCGAATCTTGTTGAATTCAATACTTGCGAGGAGCCAAAACAGAAACGATGGAGTTCTTTTTTTGGTGTTAATTATTATACATTGACTTAAAACAAACGGTTGGTATCGTAATCATAGTTATAATGCCCTGGTGAAAGACAGTATTTTTAACTCGGTAGCAATCAGGTTGTTGAGGACCGCATTTCTTATATTTATCAGCTCTAGAGTTACGTAGATTAAGTTTGACTTAAATCCCAAAATAGCGTTTGGTAAGTAGTTGACGGCAAACTAACTACGGCTACCTTTTAGGATTTAGTTTCCAAATATCACCTATGAATGCCATCCATAGAAGGCCTGTTTATTTGTTTTAACACGATGGTGGTCGAATTCTACTTTGTTTCTACTTTCCCTCGACTGTTTGAGGTTCTTTGCGGTGCCTTAGAAAAGATTAAACGGAAAAAAAATTGTAGCAAATGTCGTGCGGGAACTTACTTTATTCTCTATGTATAGAGGGCTGAAGTAGCCTCTAAGACTATCTAAACAATTAAAACAAATAATTGATAGCGTTCATATAAGTTTCGGTTAGAACGGAATTATGAGGTTCATTTTGGATAAATTATTCGAAACAACTTTTCTCTCAACTGTTGATAACTGAGTCAAAAAATATTTTTTTGGGAATAAATAGTAAGAGAATAAATTTCAAATTCCTTGACCGATCGTACTTCTTTTCTGCTTTGAGAAGTGGAATATTCAGGAATTAATTATTTTCAAGTCACCCAGGTGTTTATGCCTCGGACTCAAGTTTCAATGCACAAGGGCTGTGCATTGAGAAACGAAGCTACTTGGCAACAATCTGACGCGAAGTGCGTATGTAGATTCTGGAGGGCTTTTCTCAAGAATGTCAACACATCATTCTGAAATATCTGAGGGCACTTGTTTTTGAGCATGAGGTGAAATATATATCTTTTAGGCTTAAAAGTTTCTGAGAGCTGATAATCAAATCTCCCTGACGTTGGAGAGTGCGGGGGCTCGAAGAAATAATTTTGTGTTTATCATTCGTCATTCCTTTTCAGGGTGAGTGAAGTTCTCTCTTATTATTAATATGAAAAAATATATATTTTACTCTATGCTAATTATCTTTGCTTTCTCGTATGGAACTGAATAGCGAAACAGAAGCTAAAAAATTAGAACAAATTACATCTTAACAAATTACTGAATAGACAATTTTTTACCATCAAAGAACAACTTTGAGATTCGATTAAACGGTACAGAAATCATATAAAGAGTTCTGCCGTGTATAACGTTATAAATATAATCGATACCAATGCTTTGCTCTAATTAAACTGAACTTTTTCAATTAAAAGCCTCATTTCAATAGATGAATTCACAATGTAAATTCAACCTCATATCCTCTCTCTTAAATTGATATGGAAGATGAATCAAATCATTTTGTTCAAAACGAATCTTCAGCGCAAAAGTTCTACGTTGTTGTTTTATATAGCTGACGGAAAATTGCGAGCGCGGTAATATTAAGGTAAGGAAAAAACAGAGTCTTGTTTTAATCTTTTTTCCTGTCAACTTGCTATTAGATGAATATTCTCTCCCATAAATCGAACGGTCACGATCGAAATGTTTTGTATCGCCAAAATATTGCAACTCAAAACAACAATGGATGAAGACATATCAAATATTAGGCTCACTCGTTTCATTTTCATATTTAAATCGTGTGGCCGATCAACATCTTAACTGCGACTCCGTCTACGAAACAACATTTAAGAGACCGATATCAATGAAACGGAAGAACAAAGGTGTAGTGACTCGGACAGTAATAACATAATTATAGTAGACATGTGGTTAAGAGTAACGCTAAAGAAGTTCGCTTCAAACTTCGAGTCTCCAGACTGACACAAACACAATGTCTCAAAAGGTTTATTCGAAATAGTTTCACAATTCTTTTATTCATTTTCCCGAATTTCGGTAGTTCTTAGCAGTAGAAACAAAACAAGAATATAAAGATCATTAATAATATAATAGCGCCAAAGTTTGTCAGAGAATTTTGAAATTTCAGAATTTAGACCACCTGTACATGGTCTCAAATTCAAATTCAAATAAAAGGTTCCTTGGGACTAGAAAATATTAGGATCTCACAATTCTAATTCATTTAAGTCGTTTCAAATAGAATTTTGCTCGAAAGCTCTCTTTTATTGTTTAGTCGAATGTCACACTTAAAAGATGTTAAAAAGATTGAGCAGCCCCGCGTAAAAAAAGTAATAAATTTTAAAAAATCAAGCAACCCAGAAAAAAAAAAGATGGCGAGTCTCTATTAGTATAAAAGTTTTGTATTCAAATGATGGTCATTAATAGCTGTTACGACCTGTCATGTCCTCATTTTAAAACAAATTATACATGCACTTGTGGTGACGAAGGGGTTGGTAGAAACACGAGAAATTCTGCAATTTCGAAATTCTCAAGTGATATAATTTGGGAGCAACCTACAGCATAAATTTATGTGACGTAAGGATAAAAAGAACTTGAACATGTTAGATGACAAAAAAGAAGCTGTCACATTTGCAGCTTCATTAACTTAAATGAACTCCACAATTGCCTAATTGTTAGTGACAAGCTGAGTAGTAGGTGATTGATTTTTTTTCTGGAATTTTGTAAGTTTGTTTGTATTTCTGGCTAAGTAAATTTGGCTAAATTTACTTGGCCTGATCCTGAACTTCTATTCGAGTTATAGCTCTCTGCACTCAAGTATATATCTCTGCACTCGAGTTTTTATGTCGTTCTTAAATAATGGAATCTTGTTTACTCCTGTCAAGCTGCTATGGAGTGTTCTCGTAAGATTTCGGGAGGGCCATTAATCAGTCCATGACATGTATTATGATTTTTATTATTATTCACCTGGTAGATAGATAGTTTTCAAAGTAAGCTGTAACTAGGCGGGAATTCAACATTTACCTGTGGCGTCTTATCCTAAATATTTTCAGATTAAGCACAAGGAAAGAAGTATGTGGTGGCTGTTCCGCCATTTAAGATTCGTCCTTTACACATTTACCATGGAGTTTGTCACAGCTAATGATCAATGTAGGACCGAAGTAAATGTACAAGGAATGGCTCTCAAGCGTTCTGTTTTCAAAAGATGGTCAGTGGCGGCTCCTCATCTTTGCGATGTCAAATGTGGACAGGAGATTACATGCCAAAGCTATAACTACAATAGAAATTACCAGATATGTGAACTAAATAACCGCACCAAGGAGGCGAGACCAGAGAATTTCCTTTCAGCATCCGCATGGTTTTACATCCGGCGATTGAACGGCAGAGGTGAGAAATCAAAGGTATTTTCATCTATATGATTTCTATTTCTCAAAATCTTCTCCGTCCTAGAAGAACTAAGAATTGGTGGTTAACGTAAAACTTATCTTTGCTGCAGCTCCCTTAGGCTCTATCCCCGAATTACCGGCGTTGTCTTGTCACGAAATAAAGGCAAGTGAAGGTAAACACATCATAAGCGGCAAGTATTGGCTGAATCCAACTTGTAAAGGAAAGGCAAAACTGATTTACTGTGATATGGTTCACGAAGGTAGGTCTTATAAGTTTGCATGAGTTACTTTATTTTGTTACGAGTTATCAGTAACATGAGATTATTATAAAATTATACTATTATTGATACCATTATCCTAATATTTGGTTTGGATCAGTTCTAGCGAGGATGCCTTTCTCAAGTTGCTCTAACTTAGCTACTGCTTCTCTATCCACATTCTAGATATGGATGAATGTAAATATAACATCAGTAACTGCGATGTGAATGCAAACTGCACTAACACGTATGGTTCTTACAAATGCACATGTAAAGTGGGATACACCGGCGATGGACACTCATGCTCAGGTAATTTTAATGATGACCTTATCAATATTTCCCAATAAAACCCATTTTTGTAAATATTCTCACGATTTTAAGCAGCGTTACCCATGCATGTTTAGGCACAGAGTAACCATGGTTTACACCTGGCTTGTTTCAGAGCAGTCAGGTTGATAAATTAAACTATTTGAGCTGAAATATAATTTCGCAATATCTAATTTATGTAGCCCTAAAAGAGAAACATTTGTTTTAAAATTTATGATGATCAAAGGAATTGAACGACTATAAGTTACAAAAAACGATAAGGTGCAAAAATGTATCGATTGTTTTTCAGATATTGACGAATGTAAAGGAAATCACTCTTGTCACGTGAATGCTATCTGCATGAACACCAAAGGATTGTACGTTTGTACTTGTCACCCCGGATATACTGGAAATGGACGCAACTGCACAGGTATTTGATGCGTTTCTTTTGTAACCATTTCCATCAGAAAGAAAAGCACCATTATCGTTGTAAGACTTGTTTTGCCATTATAACTTGTATTAAGAAGAGATGAATGTAGGCCCGAAGACAATATTGATTATGACACAATTGTTTTAAATAAACATTTAGGGGGAAAAATCTCAACTGGCAAAGGGAGACTTGATGAATGGGCTTACAGGACAGAACAATAGATTTAAACTCGCGGGGAACTAAGAATCTAAAAGAAATGGCAGGTTGAGTCCTGAAGGGATTGTATATTTTTCTCTGACCTTATCTGACCCTTTTCATGGAAAGAAAGGAAACCTTTAGGAGGCGGATAAAAATTACACACTCCTGGGAAATAATTGTGTTACTACCAAATACCTCGGGGCTGGCATCGTTGTGCGGGAGCTGAGAATCAAAAATGTCTTAAACGCATTTGGTAGCATACAGCAGAGGTACATACAACTCAGACTTAAATGGGCGATTAAAGCAAAAGGAAACATGACTCTTTGTAATGCTATCAGTGATTGAGGAAGGGCTAACGCTCGAAACGTCAGCTTTTTTACCCTTTACGGTGGCAAATTTACGTTTTCAACTCAGTTGTTAACACTAAATTAGCTGCTATAATTATCAAAACCTGGGTGATGCCAACATTAAGAGTAGTTACGCTACACCGAAATTTGGTCCAGTGTTTTGTGACGACCTATCCCCCAAGGGATGGTACGTTTTGTGGGAGCAGCAGGAACAAGCCAGTTGTTTCAGAGCCGATAGCTTGATAAACTGAAATACTCGTGATAAAATATGTTTCAAATATCTAATTCGTGGAACACAAAAAGAGAAAAGATTTTTTTATTATGTATGATTATCAAAGTAATCACTCGACTGAGAGTCCGCTCATTTTTAAAGTGACAAACATGATGAGGTGCAAATATATATGTGGTTTCCTCAGATATTGACGAATGTAAAGGAAATCACTCTTGTCACGTGAATGCTATCTGCACGAACACCAACGGATCCTATCGTTGTGAATGCCACCCTGGATTTAATGGAAATGGTCAAAGCTGCACAGGTGAATTTAATCTCTTTGCAATAATATTTAGAATATTCCTGCTCGAATATAACCTGAAGATGCTGAGGTGGTCATATTATTAGTTTCTTATATGTAAACGATACCGGTTGTGCCCTAAGTCTGCCTACAGCTGTCCTTTAATGCATTGTCTGAAAAAGAAGGAGCTCAAATTCGGATCCTGATGAGTTTATCTAGATTTCCAATATCACTGTTTTAGTCTCAAAGCCTTAAAGTAGTTTAAGACATGCGAGTTACAATGTTCAATTCTTTTTCGCCTAAAAACACTGTAGGTACATTTAAGCAATTGCTATCTACAATCGAGTGAGTGAATAACAGACCAATAATAACTTGCATGCTATATCTGTGGATCCATAGCATTAAATAAAGCAATTTTAGCAGGAACTACACTGTAAAATTAAAAGAGCTGATTTGGCCCCAAAAATGGGGCCAAAACGAGTGAGTCCAGTTTGGCACTCGCTTAGGGTCAATTCAGCCCCATTGAAATGGGGCTGTTTTTGGCACCAATTTTGGGGCTGAATTGACCCCGTTGTAGGGGCCAAATTGAACCATGTGAAGGGTGAATTTGAAAAATACAGGGGCCACTTTGAAATTTATAGGGGCCAAAACAGCCCCCGAAATTTCAGCCCTCTCACAAATGGCCCCTTTAAAAAGAGCCAATTCAGCTCCAATGTGGGCCACTTCAGAAGTAGAGGGCTGTTTCCTCTCCATGCTGATTTTCCCCCTTACATCCAAATAATGAAAATACACCACATACTTTATCTTTCAAACACTCATTTATTAGCTTCTAGATATTGTTTATGTAAAAACCTTTTATGCTACCTGATTTTACAGTTATTAAGAATCTTAATTGTGGTATAAAACAGACAAACTTTGAAACATGTGAAAGAATATAACAGACATACATATTTAACATTAATTCAAACATTTTCTAAAATAGATCTCTTCCCTAAATCAGTATACTTCTTAACAGTGCAAGCATTGCAAGAAATTACACCCAAGAGACACTTGTGAGTAAAGCTTCCCTTTTCAATGACTTGGCAAATGTGGTAATGTAAAGCAGTTTATAATTAAGACTGATTTAAAGTACAGAAAATTATCAAAATAAGACAGAGGCAACAAATGGTCCAGTTCCTGCACAAGAATATAGACCTTGCTTGATTTGTGCATATGAAAAACAAAGAGCCTTAGAGCAGCAAAGAGTATTCTTCCAGTGGATGTGAGAATACATGCACTCATATTACTACTCTAGATATTATCAAAATATAAACTATCAGCAAGTACTACCGCAGGCATTTGCCAAGTCATTGAAAATAGAGGAAACAGTGACAAGAGTCTGCCTGTGCCCAATTTCAAGCAATGCTTGCTCTAAAAAAAGTCAAAATTGCCTTTGACCGATTGTAAGAAAATATAAATGAGCCAAGTAACCCAATGAGAGCATCAAGAATCTTTTCTTATGAGAAGTGACAAATTACACTTCCCTCTGTTACTATATTCAGGTGATTGATGTATTGAAGATCTCCAACAATTAAAATTTGTGCTGGACATAATCTCTGATTGCTGAATCAACATCAGCTACTCTATGCAATAAAAACAAGTTTTACAACCACATTAAAATCAAGCCAAAGTGCAAAAAGTGCCTGTAGCCAGAAAAAAAGAATATATATATACACACTTAAGTTAAAGAATTAAAGAGGACGCATCAATTCTCTGTGACTGAGTTTTGTGCCTAAGTGCTTGTCAGACAGAAAAGTTCTGTCTGACAAGCGCTTAGGTGCGAAATTCAGAGTC
Organism: Pocillopora damicornis; assembly: GCF_964200805.1. Lineage (NCBI taxonomy): Eukaryota > Metazoa > Cnidaria > Anthozoa > Scleractinia > Pocilloporidae > Pocillopora > Pocillopora damicornis. The sequence continues at coordinate 32,734,185 of NC_142670.1, read as the reverse complement.
ACAGAGAATTGATGTGTCCTCTTTAATTCTTTAACTTATGTATACTTAGCTCTACTACCACAGCATTGAGCACTTTATGTTAAGGTAGACTCTACCCCCACATTTACATATATATATATATATATAAATATTATGAGAGGAAAAAAGGACGTAACTACATTTCCCGACAAGCCTGTTTCGTGAATCGCTTCACTCTTCAGGGGTTTAATATATATATATTGTTTTTCTAAAACTATAAGCTAAAACACCAGAAATGGAAGTGGAAGTTTAGCTCAATGTGTGTAATTTGTCTCCCATTCAAGACTTGAAAAACTAATGTATGACTCCCAAAATATCTGAAAAAAATCAGGTATTCTATGTCCAATATTTATCTAATGGTTTGACAAAAATTTAAAAATTGCAAAATCAAAAAAACTAAACAAAAAGGCAAAATTAATACAACCCCAAAGTACTTGAACCTTTGTATCTGGACTTCATTGGCAAATGGGCTCAGAAATTTTAGCTGTTCATCTTAGTACCAAAGTAGCAGTTTTTTAGACTTGTACCTCCAAAATGGTCACAACTTCATTAAATGCATGTGATGACAAACACACAAGAACAAAGGTCATGAACTTAAAAGGTGAGAGTGATTATTTTGCAACTTTTTATTTTAAGGCAAGAGATTCAGCACCACAAAATCGTCTCTCTTCACTGCAAGCAGAAGAGGTGAAGCAACAGATTTTTAGACCATACCAATCCATTCAGTTTCCAAGTCAACTTAGTCTAGTATCCTGCTAACCTTACAAGGATACTCTGCAATAATTTTTTTTTGCAATCCACTGTTGCTCAGAGTACTTTAGGCTGCTGATGAGATATCCCTTCTGGGTATCCAACTCTACTGAGGCAGAGAACTGTACAAAAAAACAAACAAATGAACAAATTAATTTGTTGTCGGAGAACAGTAAATTTTTGCAACAACAAAGTTGCAAAATATTTGTAAGCAAACTGTGCATAAGAAGTAAAAACACAATAATGGTGATCATCAATGATGTATTTTCACCAAACTGTATATGTACTTATCAAGAAAAGAAATCATACATCTATGCACTTCAGTTTTAGTTCAGTATATTCATGAATAAATAAGGATTGCTTGTAGACTTAAAAACCAAAACAAAGAAAAGTTTCTTACCCTCGATGGTAGTTGGAATTTCGAAAGCCATTCAGGAGGAACCTGTAGGTAAATATTTGTTTTCAAAAAAATTAAACTGTCTGATAACATCCTATCAATTCACTAATTTTTTAATTTACCAGATTTAAAAATTGGGTTTACTTTGTTTTATGTATGGTGCAAGTAAATACATATCTAATATATTTCAATAAAAATAAAGCAAATCTCGCCATTTTTGTAGGTGCAATCCCCGAGATTTGTCATCTTTAACTGACCAACTGGCACCTTGTGTGTTTTCCTTTAGGATATAATCGAAAGAAAGTAATCGATAATGTACTCTTCACCATCCTGCTAAGTTTAATATACAAGAACTTACTTAGACAGTGCTCAGTTCTGTCGCCTCGTCCGTAAAACAGAGATCCTTGAGCGATTTATAATATTGATTTACCCATTTCTTTCGGTGCCAATGTCACCTCTAAATTTTCATAATCGCTGATGTTTTCTGAATCATCAATCGACGTTTGAACCGTCTTACTCGAAGGACTTGATTCTGCACGCTGAAAGAGTGAGAGCCAAAAAATCAGCTTAAGTGGATGCAAACAAAGACATAGACATAAAAATATCAGTTCATCTTTTCAAGAAAAAGATTAAGAATTCAGAGTGGGAGATCCTAAAATCAGAGAATCTTGAAATAAGTTAAATCCATCTTGTGCAAATGCAGTATTCGAACTGTAACCGTCTCTATCTCTCGGCGCCAAAATTTGATCACGTGACTTTAGTTGCGAAACCGCTGAGACTCAACAAGACTCGGGAGAAGAGGCGAACCATTCATGCGTCAAATTCTCTGGTGGCAAAATTAATTATCGTACCGACGAAGAACTCGTGTCATCTCTAGGTTCAGCGTTCATTGCAATCAATTTCTTGAGCTGTAGACGCTCTTTTATAATAGGGATGTAGTGCCTTGGTACGTCTGCATCTTGGGCGATCGCAAGGAGATCTTGGCCATCGCAACCGTCTTTTTCTGCAAGATAAGATACGAACAAAGATCAATGGAGCGGTCAAGTTTGTGAATGTAAAGTTGCAGTAAAATACGTTGTTAAGAAATTTCTTTTGCCTACCTTTCCTTTCTTAAGTCTCATTCCATGCGACTGTAGCCAAAAAACAGCCTCTTCAGTGACGAATTCGCTGCTATAATTCATTATTGTTTCCGACGCACGTGGTCTAGGTTCGACTAATGCCATCACAGCCAGCTCACGCTCACGTCTCGAGAAAAAGCCAACGATTAATTCGTTGTGTGACTCGGTGTTCAGTTACGAGAGGAACCGTTGAAAATTTGAACACTTTATAAGGAATAGTATAGGGAACGAAATATGGTCGAAAAAAGAAAATTATTTTCATATTTTCTTTTTTTTTCAAAAATTGCACCTCGTTGGGGCCAAATTGGTCAATCCTACTTGGCTCTTGGAAGGGCCAAATTGAGAAAAAGTTCCAAAGTAGAATTCATAGGGGCCAATTCAGATTTTGGAGGGGTCGAAATGGTACTTGTCACGCCCGTTTTGGCTCAAATAGTCCAAAACGAACCTTGATGGGCCAAACTGGCCCTCGAGAAATTGGGGCCAATTTGGCTTTTGGGGTCAATTTGGCTCTTTTCATTTTACAGTGTATTGTCCTACCAGTACTAAACACGATCGTTAGCAAGCGATCTAAGATTTTAGGGCTTACTTACCTTTTGTAATTGAGCGTGGCTTTAAGCAACGTTAGGGCTTTTCTTTGATACATTTCTTAAACCATATATGAAAACTCTAAGAACGGGTACTGTCAATTTTATCGTGAATTAATTCATCAATAAATTAAACTTGCTTCATGTTGAAGTTTATCAAAATGAAACAACACAAAGGTTACCTGCTATATTATTCAGTGTTATTTGTTGTCATTGTCGTTTTAACCGTGATTAAAAATTGTTCTGCGAATTGAAGTCAGAGATAAAGAAATTTGAGAATAGCTCGGGCTGCACTTTTTTATGTCTTTAGTTTTGATCAGCGCCGGTGAAAACTTAGACAAGAAAGTCATCTACGAAAGAAAATAACAATCAACTTGATTTCGGCACGGTTTTCTAAATCTATTAATTTGATTCAGTCTTCAACGATTTTATTCGTCAAAAAAATTAAACTAAAAATAAAAACAAAATAAAACAGGAACGAAGTCTGTTTCCTCAGTCTAACTGTGTCGTTGGTGACTAGTTTGAGTGCAATTCATTGGTTCATGGTTAGACGGGAACTCATTGTAAACAACTCCATCGTTGGGTCGCTTGATCTCTACGTGTTTCGCCATGACACTTGCTTAAAAGAGGTGTACTGTCATGATTGAGAAGAAAATTCAGTAAACAAGGGAAAAACGGCGACGATTTCAATTCCAAATTATACTTTACAAAATTATGAAGAAAAACGAGTAGTGCTGAAATCTTGAAGCACGATACGAAATGACAGCGATAGAAATCATAGAAAAAAAATATTTAGTGGGCTTCAAAATTTGATAGATGAATCTGCAGACTCGAGACTTAACTGAAATGAAATAATTTCAAAGTTTAATCGCCCATGTGGATTCATATTAACAACTCACTTGTAGTAAACTCTCCTCGGTTTGTGCTTGTCGTTACCCTCTCAAAGAGGATAATTTCGTTGTCCTTCAAGTGGTCTATGAAACCGAAAATTCAAGGCTGATAATGATCCGAAAGAGCCAAGGTTAGGATATTCAAGAACAAATATAACGTGGACGGTTCGTTGAAACGACTGCTAAGTCACTTTTCAACACAACGCGACGGTGTTTTCGACCCAGTTTTTTCTCGGCATTTTTGCTGCGCGCTCCGTTTTGAATGACGCCTCTTGCTAAACCACTCTTTTAACGAGTGTAAAGGAAATCATTCCTATCACGTGAATGCTACATGCATGAACACCCTTGGATCACATGTATTTGAATGTCACCCTGGATATGCTGGAAATGAACAAAACTGCACAGGCGAATTTTATCTCTTTCCGAAATGACATAATTGACTCCAGCGCCGCACCATTCAGCCGCATTCACTCATAACTCGTAATATAAGCAGTGGTTTTTCATGAAGGCGATGAAATTTTTATTTTGTTTCCCGCGTTGAAAGTAGCAGTAAATTCCTCAGAGTTGACTTTCATCCGAAATTCACATCGAGGAGGCATAATTTTATGCTACCTTGTGCACAAAAACGAATCATTTTTTGATTATGTTTTAAATGATTTAACAACCTTACACGAACTTTTACATGATGTAGACATGAAACTCTCCGTGGAACTAAAAAACCTTCAAGAATCCCTGAGCTTTAAAGATTCCCTAATAATAATAATAGCAGCTATGATCCTTATTTGACCTATGCAAACGGATGAATGAGTTGCCAGCAATCGGATCCTTGTGTTTTCGCAAAGATTTCTGGGAGCGCCACGGGGCAAACATTACAACTCTCTAGAAATAAATGTATGGCGAAAGACTGTTTCGAGGTCCAAAGAAACGATTACGAAAAGAGATCATCGCTTTTTTTGCCGCTGCTTTATCAGAATTGGAGTGGGTAATGTTGATTCAAGGGAAGCATAAGTTTTGTTTGAACAACCATGAAATATGAAGTAAAATGAACCGATTGACTTTTGACCATGCGCACGGTTTATTGTAAAATTGACATCGTGTTCTGGTCTCGAAATTTAGACATATTAGCCTTTTCAGTTTTGTTTACGTGTTTTAAGTCTACTTATAGCTTCTAGCTTTTTTCTTAGCTTGGTGATACAAAAGAGCGCTACAACGCTACCTTGAAGCAGCAGGAGATCGAAATGGTGTGCTTGGGCATTGAATAATATCGCGATACATTAAAGTAATTGCTTAGGAAATCTTTGTGCAAACGCAAGGATCCGATTACTGGCAACTCATTCATTCGCGTTATGATTATAAATAATTGGATGGTGCTAATAGTCAGAGAGTCATTGCACACTCCTGGGACTTAATTGTGTTACTACCAAATACCTCTGGGCTGGTATCGTTGTTTGGGAACTGAAGATCAAAAATGTCCTAAACGCGTTTGGTAGCTTCCAGTTGAGGTCCAAACAACTAAAGGGCGTTGATGGGCGATTAAAGCAAGAGTTCACATAACTCTGTATAATGCTATCATTTTATTATAGTTCCTATTTGCATCATCATTGTCCAATCCAAATTCTTCTTTAAATTTTACTTAACGCATAGTTGTTCTTGTAAAACATTAGTCCCATCTAGTTGATGTCGAACTGATTGACTTGAAAAATGTCAACAAAAAATGTTACCTTTGTTACTACAACCTTTTTATAATGTTTATTTCTTTTACTAGCCGACCCATGTCATAATTATCAAAACCTGAGTGATGCCAAGAGAAAGAGCAGTTACGTAACACCGATAAACAACCCAATCTTATGTGACGACTTACTCTCCATGGGATGGTATCGTTTTGTGGGAGCTGCAGGAACAAAAATGCCCACAACACGTGTGCCAGCATACAGATGTGGTACAGACTGGTCAGGCTGGTTGGATGATGTTCATCCTACAGTGGAAGATGGTGAAGTTTTCAGGAAGGTCTGCTTTAGTGATCGCTCTACTGGTTGCCGATACACAAAAATGTTTTTTGTAAAAAACTGTGGATCCTACTTTATCTACAAACTTAAAAACCCACCTAGTTGTAACTCACGCTATTGTGGTACAGACTGAAAGTAAAGCAAATATACTTCGCGTAGAAAGAGAACTCACAAATCGCTCCGTAGATACAAGTGTACAAGGTTTTGACATGCGACGTATTCAACCTTTCTTCTCTATTGTCAACATTATCAGCAGATTTTAACTTTGGTGGCAAACAAGTATTTATTTCATTAGAATGATGATTCTCATCGGACAGCCTTTGTCATTGAAGAGAGAATTGCCCGAAGGATCTTTAAAGTAATCTTCAACTAAAATCTGCAAGACACAAACTCTCAAGCTTATGGTTTTTGAGCCTATTATGTTTTTTTTTTTCGTTTTTTTCATTCTTCTGTTGCTCTAATTATAAACCATGATTATTTTAGCGTTGGTGAGTGTAATAGAAACAGGCGCTATCTTTCGTTATAGGCATAGAAAAAAAATTGATGACTCTCGAAATCCGATGTCCTATGAAATTACGTAAAGTTAACGTAATAATAGTAACTCAGTATTTTGAAACGTTAAACCAATTTCCAGACACACAGTAAGCAAAATTCAATAGTTCAGCCTGCGTAACCGTGTGTTAAATGTGTCCGAATCGACCACAATTCATTTGAAATTATTGGATCGCTTACATCTCACGCTTATTTTGAATCCAAGTTAAAGATCTTTACGCAATGGCTTCAAAGTGTCCCTATACAGCTTATTTAACTAAGCGCACGGGCACTTCATTTATTTGAGACAAAATTTGTTCAAATAATTTTATATAGGTAATCACGCGTTTCCAGTGCAATTTGGGATAAAACAGAGCGAGAAAATTTTAAACGACTGACCAAATTGCATAAAGCCGTAAGGCGAGTGCAACTTGCATGTGTATTATTAAGTTTAAAAGCTGCATGTAGCTTTTAAAAGTTGACCTGTTTTACTATGGTTAATGTTTGCCTACAACATAAACACGCTAAAAGAAAGGTATTCAGAACTGCAATGTGTTAAAAGTATTTAGAGTAGCTTAGGTAAACACAAGTTGTAAACAACTTTTTACACCGTTTAAGTAAATCACCCAAAATATTTTACAGGAATGTTAGATTTGAAATCAAAATCACAGTTTCTCTCGGCGAAGTTTTCCTTTTATATAATGCAAACATATTCAAAGAATCCTATGAAAAATAGTAAGCGCAGAAAAGAAACCCACTCTCACCGTAACCCCCAAAGGCTACTGCCTGATATTTCAATATTCTAACTAAGACTAGTCTTCCCATCATTTGATGTTCATTTGTCTCTAATTTACAATAAGAGACCTGAACACAAGGCAAATGAGGCAAAGCAAGGCGAGTTTCTTGACAACGTATAAAAATAGACTCTTCAAAGCAAAGTGATATGAGCTGGGTCAGTTGTGGCTCAGCTTCTTGAGTGGTGTAAATAAATTATCTCATTATTTTAAAAAAACTGTGTATCTCTTTGTAAATAAATTTAACTTACACAGACTATTTTTAGCTGAGTTTCATAACACGAACACGAGTAAGCGTTAAGGGCAGTGTAGTCCATGGGTCGGAGTAGGTTCTCGATACCACTCATCTAATAGCGATCGCGAAAGAGTAGCTTTCACCGTTTTTTATTGAAGTTAATGTCAATAACCAGGGAAAAATAACAACAACAACAAGGAAATGTTGCTGTGAGGTAAAAACAGAGCCATAAATAAAAACTGGGTTTAACTTTACATCGCAACAATTCAGTGACAAATGGAGAAAATTATTGGAAAAGATTTTAACGTAAGGAACAGGGGATGTACATAAATTTGATACCCGTATGGGACAAGGGAAAAAGGGGAGGGGGAAGGTTCTTTATAAAAGAACAATCATTGTTACCCTTAGGTAAATGAAGTTATCGATAAAATGTGTAAACGCACTGGGCGGTTAACTTCGCTCGGTTAATATATTTTTTCCATAAATGAATCAGTCGGAACTGTTGCAGAATAAAGTCTGGTGATACAACCAGGTGCTGTAGTATTGCCCATCGTCTCCCGTTGCCGGATTCCATCATTTATCCTGTCGATGTCATCTGTCCGGCAGAAGGAAGTGAATAACGTTTTCGTACACCACAAATGTAAGTGCACATGCTGGCGTTACTCTAAAAAGAAACAAAATCAACAACAATCAAACGCACAATACACAGTAAAATCGACAATTAACGTTTTACATATATTACAGTTTCAGGGTTTCTTCTAAAGTGCTCCTCTGCTGGATTTCCAAAAACAAAAAAACCGCTAAAACTTACACTAACATATCAGGTGGGGCACAAACATTTGTGATAACGATAAGTATGTTAATAATTTCACAGTATTCGAACATGTAACTGACGAAAAAAATGACATGACACCTACTCCGAATTTTATAGCCTCTCAATATCGCCTGTCTCTTCTTCCCAGTTTCTCACAGACTAGAGGGTGCAAATAAGTTCAAACACCTTATGGGGGTACCCCATCTCTTAAGACCCTCTCCTTTACAAAGCGCTACCTAAAATTAAAGATGAGAGCCCACTAAGCCCTCTTGGCCAATTCTAGATTATACATTGCGGTTTAACACATAAAACTAACAAGCAAATCTACTTGTATCATCAAATTTATTTTTAACATTTAGCCTTACCTGAGGACACTGGGAATTAATCCTTTATAAAATCCTGTTACTCCTTCATGCCTAGATTTTGAAAAGAACCTGCCGTGAGGAGAGGCCAGAAAAAGAAGAATACCTTCTTTCATAAAAATGTGGACTTTACCACTAAGCCGTAAGTCAATCCGAAATTGGATCCAGTTCTCAAACAAGCTGGTTTCAGTTCTCCGCCAATTTTGGTCCAGTTCTTTGCCAAATTTTTTTAAACGGGCAAAACATGTACCTCTCTTAAATGTAGAGGGTTTGAACTGACTAGAGATGGAAAGCTAGTCTATAACGTATCGAAAACTTTAAGTCCTCATGTCAAGTTCCAACTTACCTGAAAGTCTTACTAATCACATCCAACGCACCTTTGTATTCCACCATCGTGTACTGATTCTTTAGAAAAGTAAAATTCATGAACAATAAATGACAGCAGGAAACAGTAAATACTGAACGATTTAACAAAACAGACTTGCTTAGAGACAGCTCCAGATATATTCAATTGGTTTTAGCTCATTTTATGGGCACAGGATCAAAACTTTCGCGCCGTGCGTTCTCATAACCATCTTGGATCCGTGTTTCTTAAGAGGAGTAGAGAGAGTGAAAGAGGGTGAAAGCTACTCTCCCTCATGAGAATTGATATTTATCCACATTGTAGGGTTCCCCTGTCCTTTTGTTGGTGCCCATTTGAACCACTGGGAGAGGGGATGTGTGGGGCTAACGAATCTTTTCCCAAGGAACCGACACAATGACCTAGCTGAGGCTCGAGGATCAAGCACAGGCCACATCAACCTGAAGTCCAGTAAACCAACCGATGAGATCACCGGCCTGAAAACTAAAAAAAGCCTTAAACTACAAGTTTATTTCAAGATAATAGCATCGAAAGTAAAACAAAATCGATCTCAAAAGGTTAATAGTTTGCTAATGAACCTCCTATTCTAACCTGAAGTCTTGCTCTAACCACTTGATAAGGATATGTCGCTGTTGCGGCGAAAATTTTCGACAGTGAAGCCATTAGAAGGTACTCAGTTGAACTCTGACGAAAATGAAAGTTAGCAAAACGTAAATTTGAGAGAAAAACACTTTACATAAAAAAATAACTACTATATTTTCAGCACTTCAGAGTGATTCCCAAGATAACCCACGGTTACATAATAATATGTGTGAGGCGTGAGGCGAGTAATGTGAGGCGTGAATAGTCCAGTGGTCAGTGTGCTGGACTCTGGGTCCGACGGCTCGGGTTCAAGTCCTGGCTGGGGCATGACGTTGTGTCCTTAAGCAAGACGCTTCACTCACATTGCTTCGTCTTCTCGGATAGGACGTAAGACCGTAGGCCCCATCTCCTGCAGGGTTGGGGAAGGATGCGTTAATTTCCCACGCACGAGATTACTGTGAGGTCCTCCCCTGGGATGGGATGGGTGGAAGATGTAACTTGTAAGGCGCATCTGAATATATTCATATAGATATTTGCGCCGAATAAGTATTTATTAAATTAAATTAAATTAATAAACGTCATCCTTTTAGTACCTTCCTACCAGCCACATGTACAACAAAGGTAATAATGGTTGTCGTTTGGAGGTCAGTTGTAACTTCAAAATGCTTTCTTCAGCTCCTCATAGGCCATGAATTGCAGTGCTCCGTGTGATACGCCAAAAATACCTGGAACGTAACCCTGGTCAAGTAAAATATAATGATATGAGCAAACTTCATGTTCCATCCAAACACATAAACTCAGGTAAACTCTAAGCTAGGCAAAGATAGCGAGGTCTTAACTCTAAGACTGATGTTTGTGTTCTCTTTTGTTTTTGCTCTTTCCTTCCTTAATCTCAATTTTTAACTTGATCAATCAATCAAAAAGCTGTCAACAGATACATATCATGGTTTCTTTCTATAAACCTCTCAACCCCTCATGTCTCCACAACTTTAACAGAGCATCTGTAAGGATCAAGGAGTACAAAATATGTCATGCATCTGGATTTCATGTAAGTGAGGAATTGGTGAGCACAATTACATGCACCACCACCTTGATTCCAGTTCGATTCCCTCACAGTGAAATTGTGATTGAGAAAAGTATCAAACAATTTATTATTCAAAAATTCGTTTGTACTGAGGTGTTTGTGTTTTTTCAGCAAGGGAAACAGAATACCAGAGACATAAGCGAGTTTTGACCAAGATTATTTGGGACAAGAAGTTATTAGGATCGCACAAGTTATTTGTAAACTTACAGAGCCACAGAATTTAGAAAAGGAACCAAAACTGAATAGTTTCTTTGAGATCAGCTTAGATTTATAAGGCCTATTTGGTGCACCGTTTTATTTTGTCCCTTGTTAGAAGTGCTGTTTCACAGTAACTTTTTTTTGTTTGTTTTCAGTCATTTGCGGCGGTGAAATATCGCTCAACGGTGAACGAGACTCTGAGAGTGACGCTTAATGAGAAAGCTTCAAACTTCGAGTCTTTTAATGGAGACAAACATCATGTCCCGGACACTTTTCACGAAATAAATTCACAATTCTTCTCTTAATTTTTTTTCCAATATCTGTGGTTCTTAGCAGTAGAAATAAAACGAGATTATAAAGATTACCCCGTAAAGCTCGTCCATGGAAAAGCGCCAAAGTTTGTCCGAGAGGTTTGAAATTTCAGAATTTGGACCACCTGTGCAAGGTCTAAAATTAAAATTCAAACAAAAGATTCTTTAGGACTAGAATTTATTAGAATCACACAATTCAAACTTAAATTAGCCATTTCAAATAAAATTCTGTTCACAATTTACCTCCTATTCAGTTCAGTTGCCTGTCACAGTTAAACGATGTTAAAAAGATTGAGCAACCCCGCGTAGAAAAACAAGCAACCCAGAAAAAGATGAGAGCGAGTCTCTATTAGTATAAAAGTTTCGTATTCAAATGATGATCATTCATAGCTTTCAGGACCTGTCACGTCTCTCAATTAACTTAGCCACTTTGGTAAAGGTATCCTCGCCAGTTAGCATCACCAGGTAAGCACATCTCTAAAATATCACCTTTGATTGCCATCCACAGGAGGCCTGTGTATTTGTCTTAACACGATGATGGTCGAAATCCAGTTTCGTTCTAATTTCCCTCGACGCTTTTGAGGTTTCGCGTTGCCTTGAAAGAAATCAAAAGGAAAAACAAAAGTGGGCATACTGTCGTGAGGGAACTTGCTCTCTTTCTGTACGTGTTGAGGGCGGAGCGGTCTTTAACACTAACATACATATTTAAAAAAAAGCTATTGATAGCGTTCATGTAAGTTTCGGCAAAAACAGAATCATGAGGTTCAGTTTGGATAAATGATTCGAGACAACTTTTCTCTCCACTTTTGATAACTGAGTTTAGTCAAAAAATATATTATGAGAATAAATGGTAAGAGGATAAAGTTAAAATTGCTTGACCGATCGTACTACTTTTCTGTTTTTAGAAGTGCAATCTTCAGGACTTACTTATCTTCAAGCCGCACAGGTGTTCTCAGTTGGTTGTGATTTGCGTCCACGGGGCGTTTTTCCTACAATAGAAACTTCATAAGGAGGTTCGGGCAATTTCCATCCTCTAAAATGGTAAAAAAATAAACGTCCTTCACTCATCAAAATTTCAAATTCGTAATATTTCGTCACGAAACCACAGGGACTTTTCTTTAGTAAGTTAACTCATCATTCTGAAATGTTTGAGGGCACTCGTTTTTAAGCAGAGGTGAAATATGTGACCCTCCAAGGGATTTTAACGAATAAGGTGAACGCACGCACACGGTACGCTCACGCGCTACTTCAAAAGAATTAGCTTTAACACGTAAGCTGCGTGTTAGTTACTTAACTCATTAATTTACAACTGGCAGCCATTGTCTTGCTTCGCACGGTAGAAGCAAAGAACGTGTGGAGATCTTGCTCGCAACTTTGCACGATACAACACAGTGACCGTGCCAATTTTATAACACGCCTCTTAAAGTTAAAGTTGCTTTCGATTTGTACAAAGAGCCGGAAATCTGGGCTTACTGACTGTGTGAAGCGATAAGGATTTATAGTTTATAAGGTAAGAGTTAAATTTTTTTTTTTTAATTACCATCTCTCTTATTTCTAAGATAAGAGTTGAGTTTTGAAAAGTAATTCATGTCTTCAAACTGAGCTCCTCTGGACCTTATGAAACTCGTCGTCCTGATTGAATTCCTTGTGAAAATCCTGAAGAAAAGAGCCGTGATTTGCCATGAATGTTTCTTTTAAAATTACAACTTTCGGATCGGACAGAAGATCTTTATTTTCGACTATATTCTGCGAGTAATACCTCACAAATACCATTCTCACAATTAAGAAGCTGACAAACACAAGAAACAAAGTGAGCTGGGTTGTACAAGATAAGCTGGTCTGTTAAGGAAACAAAGGAACTTAGCGTGTTGGCCAGATATGAAGAATGGCTACGAACACCCTTTCCAAATCTATTGTTTTTATGCGCATATCTTCACGGCAAGTATGTCAAGCCATTAGCGTGCGAGCGTGTTATAACGTGCCGTGTGTGTGCGTTCACCTTATTCCCTGAAACCCCGTGGAGAGTCACATACATAATTTCAGGTTAAAAAGTTACTGAGAGCTGACAATCAAGTCTCCCTGACGGGCACATACATCTAGTACCATGCCAGAATTTCTGCAGCTCTGGACGTTACAACATTTTCAATAAAACTGAAAAAAAAAAAAAAAAACGCTTCAACATACTAAGGGTTAAAATCAGACTACATCGTTCAATTCTTGAACGTGCAGAGCATTTTGTCCTCTTTGACCAGAATTAACAACCAACGCAGTTAAAAATTGAATATTTGTATGAATTAAATAAACTAGCATTTAACTTTCCGTTGAATTTTATAAAAACTTTTTGTCCTCTAAAGCAACACATTTTCTTTATCCGTGAACACTGAAACATTTTGCTTTTATTACATGGGAGATATCTCCTTGTTTTCTATCTAAATATTGCTGTTTTGAAGCCCACGTTTTACTGAGTCTGGAAGAAAAGCACGATATTATGCGGAATCGATATGAAAAAAATCCCTAAAATGTCCATTTTCCAAGGAAAATGCCATTTTGGAAAACATAAAATAGTTTGGAAAGCGTTATAGACTGACATAAAACTTCTAACAATTTTGAAAATTCATACATGAGCCTGAATATTTAATGCCATCGTAACAACATTACATGTTACAATGTGGCAACTAAACTCCCACTATTCTGAAGAAAGGAAGCCAAGGTATACTCGGTAACTCTCCAGGTTTACATTGTTATATTACTAAATAAAAAAAATCATCATGGTCAACGGATGAAAGACGGTTTTGTGACTAAAAGAAGTAGACTATTTTTAATGCTGAGGAATAAACAGGAACAAAATCTTGTGAACAATGGCAAAATGATAAATATTAAAAACGGCCTCTGTTCAGTGTAGTTCTGAAATCCTCTCTAAAATGTTCGTCAGTAAACATGTAGCATCTTCGACTAATGTATTCAACATAATGATAAATATTGAATATCAATGTCCTTAATGCATCAAGATCAATACCGACTTTAGGGAGGTAGTTTTTGGTCACGGGTGGAAAGCTAATAAATTCTTTTTGAGAAATGTAGGTGTTAGCTTTTCATTTCGTAAAGAGGCTACGAATACGCTATATTATGGCGAGTTGTCTGTGGTTTTTGACGTATGGTGTAGTTCTTATCTCGAGCAAATCATGCTCTACTGTTTGAGAACACCTGATTTGAACAGAGGTTCGACATGTTTAAGCTTAATAGCCCTTAAGAGCTGATAATTAATTCTTAATGAAGTTGCTAAGAGCGGGGGCTATGGGAAATATTTGCGTGTTCAGTGTTTGATCATTCCTGGCAAAAACTCCTGCTATCGTTAATATATGAAGAGAAGGAGTTTGTTTGTTTGTTTGTTTTTCTTGTTTTTTTTTTTTTTTTGGTCTTTTTTGTTTTTTGGTTTCGTTTTTGAGAGTTGTTGCGGCTTATAAACCCAAGATCAAACTGATGCGTCTTTCTAGTTGTTATGACATTTAAAAATTTATTCAAAGCTTCCAGGATAGGAAAGATAGTACCATGAATCTCGAGATTTACTCAGGATTGAGAAGTTTTCTTTCAACATTTGGAAAGTCAAATTTTGCAAACAACTTCTAGCACTTTAGAATGCAACTTCTAAAAGCATGCAGCCGTGGCAGGTTGTAAAATCTATGGAAAGGAAGAAGAAAGAGGAAAATAAATGAAATTACACTACTTTTGTCCCTTGTCAAAACCACGATCGCTTAAAAATTAAAGTTTTCCAAAGTTGTCATGGTGTGCAAAGCCGTTCTTTATTTTGAATGATGTCGCAAACAGGCATTTTTTATTACGTTAAAACAAAAAAAGAAAAAGCCGAATTTAATTAAACACGTTTAGAATGCGGGTCGCCTTTTTGGCGCTAATGATGCATGTGTTGTGAGGGACAAAACAGAGTGATTCCATTTTGTTATTTTTCTACCCTACGAAGGGCGCCCGACTGATTTCATCATGTAAACATTCCTCTAAAGTTGTTTTTATCTTAAGGCTGATGAAAATTCTAAGAAAATCATCATATTTTGTTTTACCCCACGTTACATTTTAAACACTCATACAACTTTCAAAAATTGCAACATTTTTCAACAGATTCAAATTTTTTTTAAGACTATTACAAAAAAACAGCGCATTTTTATTCTCAACGACAAACAGGAACAAGAAATTAAAAATTAAGAGCATGATAAATATTGACTATTGTGACAGCAACTACAGTTACAAGAAACAAGCGCCGATAACAGCATCGTTTTTAGAAGGTTCATCAACGACAAACAGGAACAAGAAATTAAAAATTAAGAGCATGATAAATATTGACTATTGTGACAGCAACTACAGTTACAAGAAACAAGCGCCGAAACAGCATTGTTTTAGAGGGTTGATCAACGACAAACAGGAACAAGAAATTAATTATTAAGGGCATAATAGATATTGACTATTGAGACAGCAACTACAGTTACAAAAAACAAGTGCCGATAACAGCATCCTTTTCAGAGGGTTTTTATTCCTCACCAAAAATTCTGGACGAAGCGTGCTTCATGCTGAAAAAGGTAAGTCAGTTTTCTTTGACGATAGCAAGGTACAAATCTGAGAATGAGACATTTTGTTTAAATTATTTGGATATAGTATATTACTCCTTTCTGACAAAAAAAAGGAAAAATATTTTCCGAAAAAACTAAGATCGGATGATTCACTCTCCAGAAGTCAGCGGAACTTCAGATAAACTTTTCTTTCTTTCTTTTTTTATACGGTCCTTGCAGCTATGTTATGGGATAAGATGTTGGAATTGCTATAATATCTCTAATAGAAAGAGAAAGGATCTTTTAACTCGACGGATTCACGACGTGAGCCTTTTCTCACTTTTTCCAAGTAATTTGTTCAAAAAGCATATGTTAATTGATGCTGAACATTGTCTTTATCAAATCTCCAATCTTAATTTTGCAATGCAGCATAATAGACGTGAGTCGGGTGTTGCTGCTCGACACAGAAAACCTTTAAATGTTGAAATCTTGGGCAGAGAATGAGAAAAGTTTAAATTTTCTTTATTTTTATCGACTTTCTACAACTTCTACGGCTTCTTGTGTGACGCAAGGTTTTTGAACACCTTGTTTCTTTAATGTTGCGCAGGAGAGAATTCTTCAATGTGTCATTTTAATTATTGTGCGAAAGCATCACATTCTCTCGACATTCATATCCAAGCAGTGTGCACGACGTTTATCACCACGCTCATAGTTTAACTTGCCTGCCACGAGTAGGTAGAATAACAAAAGTAGTAATCAGAATGTCGGTTAGACACTCTAAGTTCTTTTTCTCAAAGTATGCCTGTGTCATTCATTCAAAATATCATCTTATGCGTACTGTATGTACAGGGATGATTCCTAAACATCACCTTAGTTTAGGAATGATGATGGTTGAATTTACAAAAGTCTTTCTTCTCTCCGTGATTTTGAAGTCTTTTTGCGCTAGGAACCCAATTAAATGACCAAAAACTTGTACCAATTGTTCGGGGATTTGCTTTAAAACGTGTAAATCGTAGGGTAAAACTTGTTTTAAACCTATGGCTTTTGCCGTTGTATCGACTTTATTGTCTTTTTTCGTTAAAACGGCGAAATAAAGAGTTTTATCATTAAAGAGTAGTCACGAAAACAATTGAGTGGAGAGAATATTAAAAGAGACCTCTGTATGAAATTAGAAGATCCTCGCAGCTAAGAACACTACTGAAACTAGTAGTTGTAAGTAGGACCTGAAAAAAAAAAAAAAAATTTCAGGCCCGTACGGGATTTGAACCCATGACCTCTGCGATACCGGTGCAGCGCTCTACCAATTTAGCTCAATTGGTAGAGCGCTGCACCGGTATCGCAGAGGTCATGGGTTCAAATCCCGTACGGGCCTGAAAATTTTTTTTTTTTCAAGTCCTACTTACAACTACTAGTTTCGGTAGTTTTCTTAGCTGCGAGGATCTTCTAATTTTATCTTTCCACCGCAGTGCAAATATGTGAATTTTCATATATCTAAATCTTCAGACCTCTATATATTTTGATTAAATCTAATAATTTGTACTTTTCTTGTTGCTAAGATACAGTCGATTCAGAATCGATTCCTACGTTGCTTCATGTTTGTTTGTCTGTCTATCTATCTGCTGTCATAAATATCTCTCTGCTGGTTGGCTAAATAATCTGTATTTTCCAATTTCAGCAATAGCGGGAATGGTGTGGAATTCAAGCTTCCTAATCCTCCTGGCTTCTTTGTTTTTCATGGACGTCGCTACTGCTAAAAATCCATGCAAGACAGAAGTTAGCGTACCTGGAATGGTTCTCAAAGGATTCGTCTTCAAAAAGGTCCCAGTAACAGCTCCTCATGTGTGCGATATCACCTGCGAGAGAGAAACGATATGTCAAAGCTACAATTATGTAATTGGGGAAAAGTCCTGCGAGTTAAACACCCGAACCAAGGAAGCAAGGCCCGAGAATTTCCAGCCAGATGATTTACGCTTTTATATGGGACGCATTAGTGGTAGAAGTATGTATTCGGTCCAGTTCATTTTACATAAAAATCTTTCTTAGTGAGTTCTTAGTAAAAACCCGCCAAAATTCGCTGTCCATGTTACATTAACATCAGCTAAACTTCACAGTTCTTAATGATTATCATTGCATGTTTATCTCACGCGGACAAATATATTCTCCAACTCTGATCTGTTTTGCAACTAATGAAGTCATGTCTATATCGTAGCTCCTTTAGGATCTATTCCTGAATTACCAGCGTCATCGTGCCAAGAGATAAAATTAGGTGAAGGTAAACACAGTATTAGTAAAAAGTACTGGTTGGATTCAGCTAATGTCGGGAGTTCAAAGTTGGTTTATTGCGACATGATTTTGGGAGGTAAGTCTGTATGCTAAGGACAGAAGTACTTTACACGATGTTTGGTCTACCTTTGCCTTGGCCTTTTGTGAAACGTTTTTACCTTGTCTCAGTGATTTCTTCGACTAATTTCCAATTAGACATCGATGAATGCAAAGGCAGCAATAACGTTTGTGACGAAAATGCAAACTGCTTCAATACTGTTGGGTCTTATAATTGCACCTGCAAAGACGGATTTACTGGGGATGGTCACTCGTGCTCAGGTAAGATAGTTGCAGACATGCCGAGGTACAATATTTTTTTTTTCGCCTAAAAGCATTGGAGATACATTTTAGCTATCTACAATCGAGTTAGTGAATAATAGACCAATGATAGCTTGCATTCTATATCAGTGGACCCTTAGCATTAAACAAAGCAATTTTAGCAGGAACTATTGTCCTACGAGTGTTGATTTTTCCTTTTTAAAAAGCAGTACCCAGGTATGTTTATGCATGGAATTGCCATGATTTACATCCATTTTGTTTCAGAGCTATCATTTTGGGAGATAAAAAGACATTCGTGGTGACAAGAGAATATTAATGATGTCTTTCGGGTGAGATGTACGTTTCAAAAAATCTAATTCGTGAACGACAAAAACGAGAAAACGCTTTCTTATTATTCGAAATGATAATAGTAATTACAATTTGGTATGTGAAAAAAAGGAAAAAGTATAAATCTACGATTTTTCAGATACTGGCGAGTGTAAAGAAGATCCTTCATGCCACGCGAATGCTAGATGCAAAAACACCCTTGGATCACATGTACGTGAATGTCACCTTAGATATTCTGGAAATGGACAAAACTGCACAAGCGAACTTAATATCTTTGCAACAATATTTAGATTAGTCCAGCATGACACGTTTGACTACAGCGCCGCACCATTCAGCCGCATAACTCATAACTCGTTTTGATTAAAGCAGCGGTTTCTCATGCTAAGGACCTCTTAGATAACGTTCCTGACTTTTGAATCAACAATTTTGGTGACTGACGCATTGTTATTCTGCTGTTAAATGGACTCTTAAAAAATGATTAACAAAAGCATCAAAATAAAGTCGCTCGTTTGGGCCTGAACCATGTACACATGATGGGTATGTAAGTGACTTCCCATGGCGCTACGTTTTCGTTGACGCTTAAGATATACTTGAGAGCGAAATTATTATCATGAAATTTTATAAAATAATCAAGATATTGCACCTGTAAATCTATGGAAAATTAAAGTTTGTGTCATTAAAGTAATGAACCGCACTTTTTATCAGTTTACCAGCGTAGTAAACGTCTCCAGATGTTGGGAAACCATTAAAACAAAAACAGTATATCAATAACCTCCAGCTCGAAAGAACAAACTTTTGTCGTGTTCTCAGAACGTAACCCGTGAGTTATCTCGCCAGTAAACTGATAGAAAGAGTGATGAATAAAGGGGTTCTAAATATAAGGTTCTAAAGAAACTGTGATGCTGCGTCGTTGTGAGAGTATAACAGGGTATCTAAGCATTATCAACTGAGTTGATGACGTAAATTGGCCACCGTAAAGAGCTTTAAGGTGACGCTCAAACCTCTTAACGGTGGCCGGTTTTCATTATCAACTCAGTTGATGAACCAAATTGTGACGCTTGCGACGAAAGACGAAACTTCGAGGGGTGTCGCTAAGGCGTGTATGCTAAGTGTCGCTGATGTTGTGACTATTTTACAGGTCGTAGTAAAACCACGAAAACCAAGATGACGGTCAACGGTGTTTATTCAGATCACGAAGACAAAGACGATCACAAAGACGATCACGATCGTAAACTGAAATTACAATAATATTATAAAGAATGCATGAATCTACTTGAATTGGTGCGAAAGGCATGAAGAAACGCTTTACGTGCGTATGTCTATGACGCGATTAAAATAACAACAATTAACGTAAATTAACATAAACAAATCATAAAAGGCTAAATTAAAACTAATCGAGATTCAAAGATCGGCTACACGATGAACATTTGCGGCTGATTAACAGCTCAAAGACTAAAATGTGGGCGTTGCTGTCTGAGCGTCTAGTTCTTTCAAATTACTCTTTTGATTTCAAGATAATTAGTTGTACTATTGTACAACATTGTCACCACGCGCATATAAAAGCTACCTTAGCCTTTATATGCGCGTGGTGACGCTAAAAGATCCGATTACAAACCAATAGGAAAAAGATAAACATTGTAGCTACGACCGTAACTAGGCACAAAAAGAAATTGATAATTGATCTAATCAAAAAACTGTTCTTTTGTTCGGTATCCTTAACACAAATTATCTCACTAATCAGATTCATGACAAATGCAAAAATTAAAAAAAATTGAAAAAAAATTGAAAAAATTCGAAAGAGAAAAAAAATCTGAAAGAAATGATTAGGTTGAGTCCTGAAGGGATTGTGTGTTTTTCTCTGACCTTATCTGACCCTTTTCACGGAACTAAAAAAAACCTTTAAGAATCTGTAACCTTCAAAGATTCTCTTGTAACAAAAGCAGTTAGGATCAACCAAACTTCACTGAATTTTGACTCGCGTTAATATCATATATAACAGGATGATGCTAATGGGCAGAGAGTTATTACACACTCCTGGAAAATAATTAGGTTACTAGCGAATACCTCCGGGCTGGTATCGTTGTGTGGGGGCTGAGGATCAAAAGTGTCTTAAACGCATTTGGTAGAATTCAGTTGAGGTTCAAACAACTCAGGCTTTGGTGGGCGATTAAAGTAAAAGGAACTTATATTTATAGTGATATAATTTCATTTTAGTTACTTCGTACATCATCATTGTCCAACGCAAATTCTTCTTTAAAATTTATTGAATGCGTAGTTGTTCTTCTAAAAAACAAGTCCTGTCTGCTTCTTGTGGAACTGATTGACGAGAAAAAATGTCAACAAAAAATGTTATCCTTCATACTACAATCTTTTTGTGATGTTTTTTTCAAAAGCCGATCCATGCTAAAATTATCAAAACCTGGGTGATGCCAATAGAAAGAGCAGTTATGGTACACCGCATGAATTTGGTCATGTGTTTTGTGACGACTTTCTCCCCGGGGGGTGCTGTCGATTTGTGGGAACTGCAAGAACAAGCCAGTTGTTTCAGAGCCGTTAGCTTGATAAATTGAAATAATCATGATGAAATATCCGTTTTATATATCTAGCTCGTGAAACGCAAAAATAGAAATAATTTTTTTTCTTATATAAGAATATCATGGTAATAACATGACTGAGAATCCGCCTATTTTGAAGTGCAAATATATATGGTTTCTCAGATATTGACGAATGTAAAGGAAATCACTCTTGTCACGTGGACGCTACCTGCACGAACACCAACGGTTCCTATGTTTGTGATTGCCAGCCTGGATTTAATGGAAATGGTCATAACTGTACAGGTGAATTTAATCTCTTTGCTATAATACTTAAAATAATCCTGCTCGAATCTAACCTCAAGCTGCTGAGGTGGCCACTGTAGGCCATATTATTAGTTTGTCATATATAAACGATACTGGTTCTGCCTTACGTCTGCCTAGAGTTTAATGCGCTTTCTGAGAAAGAAGGAGCTCAAATTCGGAACCTGTTGAATTTATTTGGATCTCCAATATCACTGTTTTAGCCTCTTCAAGTGATGATATCCTACGCACGTACTACTTGATCCATTGCATATTCATTTTTCTTGTTAAGTAGAAGTTCATAACTGATTGGCAAGCTGTCAGAATTATAAGACGTTAGAAAAGATCTTGAACCATGGATTTCAATAACCTGAGTCCTTGTAATATCTCTATGCAGCCGATCTTTGCAATCATTATAAAAACCTGAGTGACGCCAATAGAAAAAAAAGTTACGAAACACCTTCCGGTTCAGAGTTGTGTGATAGCCAACTCCCTGAGGAATGATATCGCTTTATGGGAGCTGCAGGAACAAAAATGCCAACATCACGTATGTCAGCAAACAGATGTGGAACAAAATAATCAGGTTGGTTAGACGGTCGTTATCCTACAGTGGAAGATGGTGAAGTTTACAAGGATGTCTGCTTTAGTAATGATGCTCATAACAATTGTAAATTTAAGAAGAAAATTTCTGTGAAAAACTGTGGATCCTACTTCATCTACAAACTTCTTCATCCACCTCTTTGTAACTCACGCTACTGTGGTACAGACTGAATTTGAGCAAATATACCCCGTGTATTAAGAGGACTCATAAATCGCTCTGTAGGTATATATGTATAATTTTACAGGAAGGTCTGCTTTAGCGATTGTCCCACGGGCTGCAAATATATATATGCTATTTGCCGGCTGGGAGGTCCGTATGGTGAAAAACTGTGACCGAGGTCTTGAAAACTTGACGAAACTTGACGAAATTCTTTCCGAAGAACCCGAATGATTTATGGCCGTAAATACGGCAAGATCTTCCATAAACTGAACAATTTTTGAGTGAGTAAATGGTAGTTAAAACAGAGGTGATGCAAATTTAAGAGAGATGCCTCAGCGAAACATTTTCATTTCCGTAACGATAAAGGTGATTTAAAAGGCTTCCAAACAAACTTTGAAACATTATTTTTACAAGTATCTGTCACAATCTGACACCTGTCAATTAGAGAGCGCGCAAGAAAAAAAAAAGCGTAGGAACATTTGAAAACCAAAAGAACTTAGTTTGGCAAGGACTGTCACGACAATGTTTTCTTCAAAATCAGTTAATGATCTAACGGAAAGTATTATTCACTCTCATCGACCATTCATTCATGTACGAAGATTTACCTCTGTTCATTAAGTAAACGGCGAGGAAAGTAATTGTGAGTAAATTCAATTTTTTTGTTTTGAAGTTGTGAGAGTTTGTTCGTTTGTTTGCTGTAATGGCGTGTTTAACTCTGATCCTTCCTTCACAAAAACTAAATTCGAACGGCACACTCCAACGAGACACAAGGGAATGTAATGCGACCTTTTCTCAAAAAATTCCTTCAATTTCTGTTGTGCAATTTAAGGTACAAATGTCCAAATTGAACGGAATTGGAAAGACTCACCAGGAGCGTATATTTGTTGTAGAACTTAAATTAAAACTTCGCTCGCTCTTTTACTATGAACAAATTGCTCGAGAAAATTCAGATATTAAATGAATGAAAGTTCCATCGTTCAGTTTAACTGTAACCAAATACCTCACGTTTCAACTTTCTGGGTACTTTTTGTGAACGATTAAAATTAATTGCAGACGGTTTTTAGGCCGCTTGTCAACAAACGTAATGACACTATTGTTTATACAAATTCATTCTGAAACCAATATTTTTCTGTCAACCAAAGTGATTTGAGAGAGAGAAAAGAGAGGATTCATAAGTTATTTATCGGCTTGAGGTAGTGACCGAAGTGTTTGCTTAAAAATACTGCCCAGCCGGAAAACGAGGTATATTTATGAAAAATGACAACGAAAGTTGGGATGTACTCGGCGACTCACGAAAGCGTTACCTTGGCCCGTGGGCAGAGATAGGAAAATACTGAGCGGGTAAAGAACCAATCAGATTGCAAGATTCGTTACCGTGCCCTCTAAAAAAACAATAAATAATGATAATTTTAGTTAAGAATTGTGGGTCCTACTTTATCTACAAACTTAGAATGCCACCTGCTTGTAGCTTACGATTCAGTGGTACATACTGAATGTAAAGCAAATATACCTTGCATAGTAAGAAGATTCATAAATCGCTCCGTAAGTAAATGTGTATAAGGTTTATAACATGTGACGTAGTTAACTTGTCGTCTCTTTCTTAAACATTATCAGCAGATTTTAACCTTGATGGCAAACAATTATTTATTTCATTAGAATTATAATCTTAATCAGATAGCCTCTGTCATCGAGGAGAGTTGCCCGAAGGATCTTCAAAGTAATCTTCAATTAAAATCTGCAAGAAACAAACTCTCAAGCTTACGTATTATGTGTTTTTCGTTTTTTTTCTTTAGCTGTAATTATAAAACATGGTTATTTTATTTCAGCGGAATACAAGCGGGTGCTATCTTACGTGTATTTTCTAAGAGTAATATTCGAGTCGTTTGATGTTCATTTATCTCTAATTTACAAGAAGATACTTCAACACAAAACAAAAGGGGCAAAGCAAGGAGAGTTTATTAACAACGTATCAAATATAAAAAAAATCGTTGGTGGTCTTTTCAAAGGAAAGTGATATGAGCTGGGTCACTATGTGGCTCAGCATCTTGAGTGGTGTAAATACATGGCATCGTGAATGTTATCTCATTATTTAACAAAACTGTGTATCCCTTTCTAAATACATTTACCTTACATGGACTATTTTCAGCCGAGGTTTAAAACACGAACACGAGAGTAAATGTTACGGGCAGTGTAGTCCGTGGGCCGTAGTAGGTTCTCGATACCACTCATCTGCTTAAAGGCTATGTGAAATTCACTTGATAGCAATCGCGAAAGAGTAGCTTTCACCATCTTCTTAGTGAACATGCAAAAATAACAACAACAGCAACGAAGAAATGTTCAGGCGAATGCATGAAACCAGAACCCAGTGAAGTAAAACAGAGAAATCAATCAAAACTGGTTTTAACTTTACATCAAAATGAATCAGAAACAAGTGGAGAAAGTTATTGAAAAAGATCGTAACGCAAGGTACAAAAAAAGGAAAATAAGGTATTTTTTTTCCAAAATCACAATTAACTTAATATCATGCATCTTTCTTGATTAAATTGCAAGAATTCATGTTATAATTTATTTGTCAATAATTATTATTAACTAAATAGTAATAAATAAATAAAAAACTTGCCAAAAGGCACCTCTTGTAGTTTCTATCTTTGTTAAAAATTCTTATTTACAAGCCGCTGGTGAATGAAGTTACTGATAAAATTTGTAAACGCTCTGGGCGGTTAACTTTGCTCGGTTAACATATTTTTTTTCCATAAATGGAACAGTCGGAACTCATGCTGAATAAAGCCTGGTAATAAAATCATGAGGATAACATTATTTATCCCGTCGATTTCATCTGTTTGAAGGAAGAAGGAAGTGAATGACGTTTTGCTACACCACGAAGATGATGTCACACGCTGGAGTTACTACGTAAAACTTATGAACAATAAATTACAGAAGGAGACATAAAAATAGAGCGATTTGCGAAAAAAAGATTGCGATCCCAGATATATTCAATCGCTTTTGGCTAATTTTATGGGCACAGGATCAAAACTTTGGCGCCATGCTTTCCCACAGCCATTCTGGATTAGTGTTTCTTGAGAGGAATGGAAAGATTGGAAAAACGTGAAAGCTTCTCTCCCTCCATGAGATTTGATATTCATCCATATTTTAGGGTTTCCTTAGCCTTTTGTTGGCGCCCATTTGAACTTCTAGGTAGGATGATATGTGCGGCTAACATGGCTTTTCCCAAGGAAGCGACAAAATGACCTCCCTGAAGCTCGAGGTTCGAGCACATGTCACATCAACCTGGAGTCCAGCAAACCAACCGATGAGACCACTGCATCACCAGCCTAAAAACTAATTAAAGCGTTAAACTACAAGTTTATTTCAAGCTAATAGCATTTAAAAGTAAAACACAATCTATTTCAAAAAGTTAATAATTTGCTAATGAATCTCCCATTCTAGCCGTAAGTCTTTCTCTAACCAATTGATAAGGATATGTCGCTGTTGCGGCGAAAATTTTGACCGCAAAGCCATCACAAGGTACTCACTTGAATTCTATGAAGAAAAGGAAAATTAGCAAAATTAAAATTCAAGAGCAAACACTTCATATACAAATAACTGTACTATATTTTTAGCATCTCAGAGTGATTCCCAAGATGACTCACGGTTACAGAAAAATAAATCTAATCCTACTCTTACCTCCCTACCAGCCACGGGTACAACAAGTAATAAAGGTTGTCGTTTGGGCGTCAGTTGTGACTACCCAAAATGAGAAGCCACAGGCTTCCCCATCCTTCCCTCTCTCATGTTCTCCCTTAACATTCGCCAGTGACCATTACATGTGTTCGTCTTAAGCCTTTATACCCTAACATCAGTATCCATATTTTGCATACTGTTCTCTGCACATTTCCAAAGGTGCTGACAAGGAGAATTTCTTTAACAATCAATAGCAAATTTCTTTCCAATAAATGACAACACTTCAATCATCCACCTTAAGCTTTTAGTGTGATCAGAGTCAAAGCACTTCACATGTTCTTTTTTTTCAAGGTTTAAGATCAAGAGTTTCTGGTTTGCTAACTCGGTTGAATTTGTGACGTATACAATCAACTATAGAGACGCGTACCGACAGTACTTATCAGCTTCTTGTTGATTGGAGTTCCAAAATATTAACTGTAGCCTTTCTTCAGCTCCTCATAGGCCATGAATTGCAGTGCTCCGCGTGATACGCCAAAAATACCTGGAACGTAACCCTGGTCTAGTAAAATACAATGATACGAGCAAACTTAAATTATCCAGCAAACAGGTAATGGTAATACTCAAACTTGTCAGGTAGAAGTCGTTATTTTGACTTAACACCAAATTCTCCTAAATAATTTTCAAAGAAATGTGTAGTCACTAGAGGGGAAAATTAATAACCAGATCCTTGGAGTTAAAAGCGTTGAAACAATTTCTAGACATTCTAAGGAAAAATCCAGTGGCTTAAGCCCAAACGGTTCAACGTAACCACACAAAAAAAAAAGTATTCATAGCTGTGATGAGTTGAAGACAGTCTTTAGAGCTTTTATATCTAACCCAAGTTGTAAATAGCTTTTTTTACCAATAAATCCCAGTCAATATTTAGTCTCTGGAATGCTAGGTTTAATATAAAAATAGAATTTTCTTTATCACTGTTCCACACTGTGAAATTTTTCATTTTTGTCTCCTCTAGTAGAGTAGTAACGATTAGCTTTGTATTCAAAATTATGCAAGTAATCCATTATTAAGACCAAATAAGGCCAAGGAAAGGAAAGACAAGAGTTGATTATCAGTGTTTGAATCAAACAAAGAAGGGAAGGGGGGAAGGGGGGAAGGGGGGTAAGGGGGGTAAGGGGGAAGGAAGTGGGGGGGGGGATTTCCAATACACAGCTAAAGGACAAAACCATAGCTCTCTTGAATATTTAAGAATTGCTATTTTCGTGTTAAACAAGATATAATTCGATGAAATTAGGAGATCCTCGCAGCTAGGAACACTACTGAAACGAATAGTTGTAAATAGGACCTGAAAAAAATTTCAGGCCTGTGCGGGATGTGAACCCATGATCTCTGCGATACCGGTGCAGCGCTCTACCAATTGAGCTAACAAGCTAACTGGGAGCTGGTCAATGAATTGGGTCCAAATAAACATCCAAGTGAATGAAGATTTTAGATATATGAAAACTCACATATTTGCACTGCGGTGGAAAGATGAAATTAGGAGATCCTCGCAGCTAAGAACACTACTGAAACGAGTAGTTGTAAATAGGACCTGCAAAAAAAAATTGATGTGAATTTTCATATATCTAAGATATAATTCCTTTGCGTTGCTTGTTGTCTAGTGTTTCTATGTGATGAAAATACTTCAGCTCGGTCTCACTCGACTCTGGTTCTTATTTGAGCCATGCCGAGCTGGTGAGGCCTTAAGTTAGGCTGAATTAGGTTTGCATGTTTGCTGCCTCTAAGACTAATGTTTATACCTCTGCTATGTTTTTCCTCTTTCCTTCCCTTTTTCTCTTTTTCAATGTTTCCCTCCTCTTTTACGGTCGTTAAAAACCTCCGTTGGCCTAGTGCACATTCAGTGACCAAAACATATTAACTATAATATCAAAAGTGTTTACATTAAGTCTCAAAAGTGAATATCGAAGACATGCTTGTCATTGCATCATACAGACCTACACCTGTAAGATAGCTAGGGTTCTCTGCAATCAGAGAGCCAAACAGTAGGTCACTTAAAAACAAATAAGCCCATTGTATTGTACAGTTTTCAATTTTGCTCTCTAAGAACACTTTTATACTTCCACTACTGGATCTCCCATGCGCCTTTAAAAATTAAAGACTGCATCTCCACAAGATTCATGTTAAGGACTAAACAAAACGAACTCTTGTTCTTAGGGAACTCGGCCCAGACCACTAAAAGTTGGATTCATCATTCTGATTAGCAAATGGATGGACCTTAATCTTAATCGTTGGAAAGAAAATCAACGTGATATAACATAAAACTTTTCTCAACATAACCTCAAAAATAACGAAACACAATCGGTTACTCGCCAAACATAAAATTATTTATTTTTACATTATTAATCAGCTCAGTAGAACGAATTTAAAAACACTAGGGCATCAAGTGAATGAACAGATGATAACATCTCGAATTGTGAACAGGACCTTGAGAGTGCTGCTAAATGAGTACGCTTCAAACTTCGAGTCTCTTGGCTGAGACAAACACAACGTTCCAGATGCTTTTTTCGGAATAATTTCACAATTCATTTCTTATTCCCTTTTTTTTCGAATTCCTTTAGTTCTTAGCAGCAGAAACGAAACAAGAATATAAAGATTGTCAAGAAAAGCACGTCTGTGCAAAATCGCCATAGTTTGTCTGAGAAGTTTCAAATCTCAGAAATTAGACCACCTGTACATGGTCTAAAATTCAAATTCAAATAAAAGATTCTTTAGGACCAGAGGATATTAGGGTATTAGGATCACAAAAGATTTAGCAACCCCGCGTTAAAAAAAAACAAACAAACAAACAAACAAAACAAAACACAAAGCGAAAAAACCAAAAACAAGCAAACCAGAGTCTTTATTAGTATGATTTTGTTATTCAAATGATGGTCATTAATAGCTTTCAGGACCTGTCATGCCAATTTGGTAAAGATAACTTTGCGAGTTAATACCATTAGATAAGCACATCAAGTGAAAAGGTGTTGCATCTTAAAGGGTAAGTCAATTTTCTTCAACACTAGAGAACACTCTAAGAATGAAAAACTACATTGAAACTATTTGGAACATACAACTTCTTCCTTTTGAGTAAAGATAAAGGTGAAAAAATTTCTGAATGAATTCGATGCGATAATCCCTCACATCTGAAGAAAGCTTTACTTACAGCGTTTAGTTTCGAGTTTTACAGCCCTTGTATAGGATTTGCTTTTCCTATTTTCTGCCGACGGGTAACATGTTAAATTTGACTTTATATTTCTAATTCTCCAACTAACAGAGTAAGGACTTATTTTTAAATCGACGGACTCAAAATATGAGCTCTATATCATTTTTCTCCAAACAATCTGTCCAAAAACGACTAGTTAATTCATATTGGAAATACTCTGTATCAGTTCTCGAATTTCACGTTTGCAATGCAGCATTATACATGTCAATCTGGCGATAATATTCTTCACAGGTAAAAGAAAACCTTTAAATTTTGAAATACTGGCCAGAGAACGAAGAAGTTCAAATGGCATTTCTTTTTATTGACTTCCTACGACTTCCTTTACGGCGCAAAGTTTTGGGACACTTTCACATCTTTAATTTTGCGCCAAGGTGAATTCATCAATATACCAGTTTATAATCTGACTTAAAGTTATAGCGGGAAAAAAATCGACGTCATTCTAGTAAACACGCACAGCCACATAATAAAGAAAAGGAACGAAAACTGAATATTTTCTTTAATATCAGCTTAGATTTAGAAGGCCTTTGTGGTGCATCGTTTGGCATTTTTCTTTTTTTTTTTTTTTTCCTTTAGTCATTGTGGCGGTGAAATATCGCTTTCCAAAATCTCACATCTTTAAAACATGGCCAAAATTTATCTTATTGAGCATAAAGAAACTTCGACACATTTTATAATAAAGTAAACAATAGCCCTAAGGATTCTCTCTAAAACATCACCTGTGATTTTCATTCATAGAAGGCCTTTGTATTTGTTTTAACACGATGACGGTCGAATTCCACTTTGGTTCTAATTTCCATTGAAAGTTTTGAGGTCTTGCAGTGCCTTGAAAGAAATCAAAAGGGGACTTGCTTCATTTTGTACGTGTAGAGGGCTGGAGTGGTCTTCAAGACTAACATATACATTTAAAAAAAGCTATTGATAGAGTTCATGTAAGTTTCGGCATGAACGGAATCATGAGGTTCACTTGAGAAAACTTCGAGAAAACTTTTCTCTCGATTTTTGATAACTGAGTTAAGTTTAAAAATTGGTTTTGGGAATAAATAGTGAGAGAATAAAGTTCAAATTGCTTGACCAATCGTACTTATTTTCTCCTTTAAGAAGTGAATTCTTCAGGACTTAATTATCGTCAAGCCGTACAGGTGTTCTCAGTCGGTTGTGATTTGCGTCCACAAGGCATCTTGCCGTGAACAATGAAACATTTTGCTTTTATAACATAGGAGAAATTTCCGTGTTTTCTGCCTAAATATTGCTGTTTTGAAGCCAACATTCTACTGTGTCTGGAAAAAAGCACGATATTTTGCGGAGCCGATTTGGAAAAAATCCTTAGAACGTCCATTTTCCGCGGAAAATGCTATTTTCGAAACACAAAATAGTTTGGAAAACCTTATAAGTTGACATAAAACTTATTCTAACAGTTTTGAAAGTTCACATTGAGCCTGAATATTTAATGCCATCGTAACAACATTACATGTTACCATGTGGCAACTAAACTCTCACTATTCTGAAGAAAGGAAGCCAAGGTGTACACGGGTCTGAAATGAAAATGCCCAGCTTTAGAAAGTCTCCTGGTTTACATTGTTATATTACTATATAGAAAATAATCATCATTTTCAACAGATGAAAGACGGTTTTGCCACTATTTTTAATATTGAGGAATAAACAAGAACAAAAACTTTTTTATCAGTGGCATTTCGTCAATTGGCTAGTACGATTATGACAGAGTTTTAAAACGATAAATATTAACAACGGCGTCCTCTTAAGGTAGTTTTGAAATCCTTCCAAAAACCTTCGTAATGAAGGTACAGCATCTTCGACTGATGAAATCATAATCACGATCAATATTAAATATTAATGTCCTCAAAGCATCATGATCAATACTGGGTCTTAACCTTTTTATATCGTAAAGAGGCTACGAAGTACTGGATCACACTATATTATAACGAGTTGTATGTGGTGTTTGACGCAAGGTGTAGTTCTTATCTCTGGCAAATTATACTATATATATTTGTTGAGAGCACCTGTTTTTAAAAGAGATTCGAAATGTTTTAGCTTAACAGCCCTTAAAAAGATGATAATCAATTCTTTGTGAAGTTGCTAGGTGCGGGGGCTGTGGGAAATACTTGCGTGTTCATTGTTTGACCATTTCTCGCGAGAATTCCTGCTTTCATCAATACATGAAAAGAAGGAGGTGTTTTTCATTCATTTTTGAGTGTTATTGCGGCTTAAAATCCCCCGATTGAACTGATGCGTCTTTTTACTTGTTGTGACATTTAACTACTCAGGAATGGAATTTAATTACTCAGAATTACTCAGGAATGAGAATTTGTCTTTCCACATTGGAAAGTCAAATTGTTAAGAATGCAACTTCTCAAATTCAATAACTATTGATAAGGTGATCATCCAACCAAGACACGCCGATCTCGTCACGTGCATGTGGTTTGAAACCCCGGTGAAACACTTGAATGACGCGCCATCCATGAGTTTCATATTAAATCAAACCCTTGAGTTTGATAAAGCGTCAGATTCTAGTGAACTCATTTCTTGATTTCAATATTAATAACCCGTCTTTGCAAACTTGAGACAAAGACACCAACATGAACAGACAACCTTTATTAACACCCTCTCTGATGAGAAGTAACAAGACATTTTCGAAAGAAAGCGTATAGCATTATCACGTTCGCTCACTTGTTTTCGTTAATATTTATTTTACAGTTCTTAAAGTAGGCATAGGCATTAAACGGATCACAAAAACTCTTCGAATTACCAATTTTAACAGTATCTTCTGTGACCTTAGTCATTGCTTCATTGCTAGTGCTGCACTTTGGCGCCAACACCTCACAAACCTCAGCTGACTTAACCTCACCAATCTTCAATAAAGCGTTTGACTGATGACCAGTCTGGTTCCTGATTAGCTTCTCTTCCACACCTGCTTTAAATAAGCTGGATGCACAAGTTACTCTAAGACAAATCACCATAACAATAAAATTTTTCGTGACAACAAACTTGTAGACAACATGCGAAAAATTCGTGAATATTTCCATTTTATTTTATTCCTGAGGAACGATTGAGATGCTATTTAAAAAACTCGTGCATCGGATTTCAGCAGGGTTTCCAAACGCTCAAAAACAATTAACACACTCAGCCTGTGGCCTCGTGCTCTCGCCAGTTTTCTCGTGTTTGTAAACCCTGATGAAACCCTCGCACTGGTTATTGAAATATTACTTCTAAACGCATGCAGCCGTGGCGGATTGTAGAATCTATAGGAAGAAAAGAGAAAAGGAAAATCAATGAGGTTACAGTACTTTTGTCTTTTTTTTTTCTTATCAAAACCATGATCGCTTTAAAATCAAAGTTTCTAAAGTTGTGCAAAATTGGATGATTTGTTATTCGTTCCCAAAATAAAAATAGAAAAAAATAGAACTTAATTAAACACCTTCAGGGGTTCTTTTCATTCATATTTCAAGAATGCAGGACGCCTTTTTGGTGCTAATAAATGCATGAGTTGTGAGGGACAAAATATGTGATTCCATTTTATTTTTACATCATGTTATTTTTCTGCCGTGCAAAGTGCGTGCGTATTGTATTACCCTATAAAGATTTCTCGAACGTTGTTTTTATCTTAAGGCTGATAAAAAATTATAAGAAAACCTTCTGTTTTATTTTACCCCAAGTTACACTTTAGCCACTCTTACAACTTCAAAAAGTTGCAACGTACATTTTTCGATGGATTCTAATTTTTTCAAGACAAAAAACAGCGCATTTTTATTGTCAACGACAAAACAGGAACAAGAAATAAATTATTAAGAGCATGAGATATATTGACTATTGTGACGGCAACTACTGTTTAGTTACAAGTGCCAATGACAGCATCATTTTTAGAGGGTTTTTTATTCCCCTCTAAAAACTGTGGAGGAAGCGTGCTACATGCTAAAAAGAGGTGAGCCAGTTTCATTTACCGTTAGCAAGTTAAAAATCTGAGAATGAGACATCTCATTTAAACCATTCGGAGATAATATGATACTTATTCATTCCTGAAAAAAAAAAAAATTTTTTTCCGAAAAACTGAGATAAGATAATCCCCTCACCTGAGGTTAGCGAAACTTCAGATCCATTTTCTTTTTATGCAGTCGTCGCAGCTATGTAATGGGATAAGATGTTGGAACTACTACGATATATCTAATTTCTCCAACTAAGAGAGAAAGGATCTTTTCTGTCGACGGATTCATAACGTGGGCTTTTTACCACTTTTTTCAAGTAATTTGTTCAAACAGAATATTTTAATTAATGATGAAAACTGTCTTTATCAAATCTCCAATTTTAAGTTTTAACCATGTCCCGGACGCTTTTTTTTTTCAATTTCTTTTGTTCTTCGCAGTAGAAACAAAACAAGAATATAAAGATTCTCAAGAGAAGCCCGTCCATGGAAAAAGCGCCAAAGTTTGTCTTAGAGGTTTGAAATTTCAGAATTCAGACCACCTAAAATTCAAATTCAGATGAAAAACTCTTCAGGATTAGAAAATGTTAGAACCACTCAATTCCAACTCAATTAAATCATTTCAAATAAAATTTTGCTCAAAAGCTCTCTTCTATTGTTCAGTCGCATGTCACACTTATACGATGTTAAAAAGATTGAGCAGCTCCGCGTAAGAAAACACAAGCAACCCAGAAAAAAGGAGAGCGAGTCTCTGTTAGTTTAAAAGTTTTGTCTTCAAATGATGGTCATGAATAGCCGTTAGGACCTGTTATGTCTCTCGTTTTAAAACAAACTATACATGCACTTGTGGTGTCGAAGGTGTTCGAAGAAACGCTTGAAATTCTTGTAAGAATTATACCACTTAAAAGGGGTTGAAAGACACGCGAAAAATTCTTGAGTGGTATAATTTGGGAGCAACCTGGATAAAAAGAACTTGAACACGTTAGATGACCGAAAGGAACCTACCGAATTTGAAGCGTCATTAACTTAAACGAACTTCACGATCGGCGAATTGTTGGTGTCAAGCTTAAAAGTAAGAACTTGAAATTTTTTTGTAATTTTGTAAGTTTATTTGCATTTCGGTAAAATTTTGCTGGATTCACTTGGCCTGATCCTGAGCTTAAATTCGAATTGTAACTTTATTTGTGTCTTCAAGTTTTGTATGTCGTTCTCAGTCGCGAATAATGGAATCTTGTTTACTTTGACATAAATGAACTGCATCACAAATAATCAATATTTTCTCTAAGTTTCCAGACAAATTATACAACTTCGGACAAATAGAACAGACAGTTTTACGTTCCTCAAGTTTAATTATATTTTTCCTCAGTTAATGGATGAGTTTCTTTAGTTAGGCAATGGAAAATGGAAAAACGATAGGGATGTGTTGTCAAAACACTCCTAAGAGCTAAATTTAAAGTAGCTTTCGTAGGTTTTTAGATAAAATTTACCAAACCCTAGTTCGTGCCTAAAAGCTAATAATTTATACGGATTAAATTTCACTTTATAATCAACCAAACAAGTATCTTCGCCATTGGTTTGCAAACATCGCAAACAGAGCGATTATGTTACTCAAATTCCTGCCCGAATTCTGTTGAATTCATTGCTTGCGAGGAGCCAAAACAGAAACGATGAAGTTCTTTTTTAATGTTAAAGTTATGCATTGGCTTAAAACAGATGGTTGGTATCGTAGTCATAGTTATAATACCTTGATGAAAGAGAGCAATTTTAACTCGATGGCAATCAGGTGTTTGAGGATCGCATTTCTTATACTAAGCAGCCCTAGAGTTACATAGAATAAGTTTGGCTTAAATCCCAACATAGGGTTTGGTAAATTTTTGACATCAAACTAATTACGGCTGCCTTGTGAATGACTAGACCATCAATTTTAGGATTTAGTTTCCCCAGTACAAAGTGTTTTCAAAATGAGCCTTTTCATCATTATTTCTACACCTAATTTTTAATATGACTTCTGATTACTGGACTGTTTTACTAGATAAAGGAGAAGAAACACACACTAAGAGATAATTGTTTGGCACAAAATATGTATGAACCGCAGCTATTTGAAATTTTACTCGGCCAATTTGGTAAGGCTATCTTCGCGAGTTCACAACACTTCTCTCAGCTCACTAACGCTGAAAGAAGCCAAAAAACCTCAGATATTCTGATCGAACTTTGAAGTCGTACTTAACATTGCTTCTTGACATTCCAATTAGCATCCTGTCGAGCTACTATGAAGCGTTCTCGTGAATTCTGAGGCGGGCCATTCGTCTCTGGTCGACATGATTTTGTATTATGAGTTTTATTTTTATTCATCGGGTCATGTGGACAGTTTTTCAAAGTAAGCCGTAATTAGGCGGGAATTAAACATTTACTTTTGGTGTCCTATCCTAAATATTTGCAGATTAAATAAAAGTATGTGGAAATTCCAAAATTTAAGATTCCTCCTCTTCGCCTCTGTCATGGAGTTTGTCACAGCTGACGATCAATGTAGGACCGATATATACATAGAAGGAAAGGCTCTCAGGTGTTCGGTCTTCAAAAGATGGTCAGTGGCGACCCCTCACCTCTGCGATGTCAAATGTGAACAAGAGATCACGTGCCAAAGCTATAACTACAATCGAAAATACCAAATATGTGAACTAAATAACCGCACCAAAGAGGCAAGACCAGATAATTTCCTTTCAGCACCTGCGTGGTTTTACATCCGGCGATTGAACGGCAGAGGTAAGAAATCGATGCTTTTTTTTATTTTTCTTTTTCTTTACATCTTCTCCATCCTAAGCCTGGTTCCTTCTCACCTGGAAGAGCTAAGAATAGGAAGTGAACGTAAAACCTATCTTTACTTCAGCTCCGTTAGGTTCTATCCCTGAATTACCGGCGCTGTCTTGTGGCGAAATAAAGGCGAGTGAAGGTAAACATACCATAAGCGGCAAGTACTGGCTGGATCCAACTTGGAGAGGAAAAGCAAAACTGATTTACTGTGATATGGTTAACGAAGGTAAGTCCTATAAGTTTGCATGAGTTATTTAATGAATTATAAATATGATGAAATATTATAAAGCATATTTTGGCGGATATCATTATCGTAATATTTGGCTTGGATCAGTTCTAACGTGGATGCCTCTCTCAAGTTGCTGTTACTTAGTCACTGCTTCTCTTTCTACATTCTAGATATGGATGAATGTAAATTGAACATCAGTGACTGCGACGTGAATGCTAACTGTAGTAGCACGTTTGGTTCTTACAAATGCACATGTAAAGTGGGATACACTGGCGATGGACACTCATGTTCAGGTAATTTTGACGATAACCTTATTTATATTTCCCAATAAAACTAATTTTTGTAAATATTCTCATAGTTTGAAGAAGCTTTACCCAGTTGCTGTCGAGTTATCAAAACTAAGCAAGAAGACTGCAACGTGTTTAGTCAACGAACATGTGTAATCCTCTCACTATTACTACTGCGCTTGCCCCAGTATGTGCGTGACACAAACCGAAAGTACAAAGTTCAATATCGCAACAAGCATGATCTACATTTTGCTTGTTTCAGAGCCGTGAGATTGATAAATTCATATTAGTGCTGAAACATGATTTCACAGTATCTAATTCATATAACACAAAAGAAGGAAAATGTTTGTTTCATAATTTGTAATGATTAAAGGAATTACACGACCATGAGTTTACTTATTTTAACGCGATAAAATAATAGAGTGCAAAATGTATCAATGGTTTCTCAGATATTGACGAGTGTAAAGGAAATCACTTTTGTCACGTGAATGCTATCTGCACGAACACCAAAGGATCGTACGTATGTACTTGTCACCCCGGGTATACTGGAAATGGACGCGGCTGCACAGGTATTTGATGCGTTTCTTTTGTAACCATTTCCATTAGAAAGAAAAGCACTATCATCGTTGCAAGACCAGCATACCTTGCATAAAAAAAGAGATGAGTGTACTGAGGCCTGAAGACAATGTTGATAATGACACACAACTGTATTAAATAAACATTCGGTGGTAAAAAAAATCTCAACTGGCAAAGGGAGACTTGATGGATGGGCTTACAGGATAGAACAACAGATTTAAACTCGCGGGGAGCCAAGAAAAAATCTAGTGAGCGTTAAAGTGAAGTGCTAGCATCTAGGACTCAAGAAAACACGACTAAGGTTTCTAAGCGTATGCTCGGCAACATCTTCCCAATTGCATTTTTTCAAAATTTATTATTTTTTATCATTCCACAGATATAAACGAGTGTAAAGGAAATCACTCTTGTCACACGAATGCTACATGTATGAACACCAAAGGATCGTATGTTTGTTCTTGTCACCCCGGATATACTGGAAATGGAAGCGACTGCACAGGTACTTGATGTATTTTTTTTGAAACCATTTCCATCAGAAAGAAAAGCACTATTATATTTGCGAGACTTGTTTTCCCAGCATACCTTGTATTGACCCTTTCACTCCTAAGATCTCATTAGTAATTCTCCTTACTGTCTGCCACACAATTCTTATGATGTCAGTTCTAAGAATTTGGTAATGAATTAACTGATAATCCCCAAGCTGATACTTTTCCTTATTCTCGTCACTTGTCTGTTTGATATCGTAATGAATTGGTAAGGAGAATTTCTTTCTTGGTCATCAAAGGGAGTTAGTTGGTTAAGTAAACATTCAGTGTAAGGTAAAAAATCTCCACTGGTAAAGGGAGACTTGATAGATAGGCTTACAGGACAGAACAACAGATTTGAACTTGGGGGAACCGAGAAAAAAATCTAGTGAGTGGTTGTGTAGCACTTGCGTCTGGAACCACAAGACAACAAGACTAGGGTTTCTTACGTTATGCTCGGCACCTTTTTTTTAATTACAGCTCGTTTCTTTAGTTATGTTTATCATTTTACAGATATCAACGAGTGCAAAGGAAATCACTCTTGTCACGTGAATGCTACATGCATGAACACCCTTGGATCACATGTATGTCAATGTCATGCTGGATATACTGGAAATGGACAAAACTGCTTAGGTGAATTTAATTTCTTCGCTACAATATTTTTAATAGTCCTGTATGCCTTCCGGCTACAGCGCCGCACCATTTAGCCGCGTTGCAAGACAATTAGGTAATTTATTACTCATTACTGGTTTTGATTTAGGCAGCCATTTCTCATGTTAAGAACCTCTTAGGTAATGTCCCTGACTTTTAAATGAACATTTTTGGTGACCGATGCGTTGTTCTGCTTTAAAATTAACCTTATCACAATGACTGACAGGAGAATGAAAATAAAATCGCTCGTCTGGCTCTGAACCCTGTGCACAGGATGGATATGTAAATGATTTTCCAAGGCGCTACGTTTTCGTTGACACTCAAACATATTTGAGTGAAAAAGTTGAAAATTATTATCATCAAGTTTTATAAAATAGTCAAGATACTACGAGCGCCCTGATTGGTCTAAAACAATCGTTGATTGCACCGGTAAACCTGTGGAAAATTGAAGTTTATATATGTTATTAAAGTAACAGACCGCACTTTCTATCGGTTTACCAGCGTAGTAAACGTCTTCAGATGTTGGGAAACCATTCGAAAAAAAAGTAGATCAACCGCCTCCAGCTCGTTCTCACAAAATCCAGCCTGGATTATACCGCCAGTAAACTGAGAGAAAGAGCGATGAATAAAGGTGGTAAGGTTCTACAAGAACTGGGGTGCTGTGTCGGTGGGAGAGTGCAACAGAGTAATTTAGTATTATCAATTGAGTTGATGAGGTAAATTGGCCACCGTAAAGAGTGTTTCAGCGAATGCTCGAAACGTCAGCTTTGAAACTCTTTACAGAAGCCAATTTGCATTATCAACTCAGTTGATAAGGTAAGAAAAATAATGGGGAAGGGAAAAAATCTAAAAGAAATGGCAGGTTGAGTCCTGAAGGGATTGTATATTTTTCTCTGACCTTATCTGACCCTTTTCATGGAAAGAAAGGAAACCTTTAGGAGGCAGAGAGAAATTACACACTCCTGGGAAATAATTGTGTTACTACCGAATACCTTGGGGCTGGCATCGTTGTGCGGGAGCTGAGAATCAAAAATGTCTTAAACGCATTTGGTAGCATATAGTAGAGGTACATACAACTCAGACTTAAATGGGCGATTAAAGCAAAAGGAAACACGACTCTTTTTAATGCTATCAGTGATTGAGGGAGGGCTAACGCTCGAAACGTCAGCTTTTTTACCCTTTACGGTGGCAAATTTACCTTTTCAACCCGGTTGTTAACACTAAATTACCTGCTATAATTATCAAAACCTGGGTGATGCCTATATTAAGAGTAGTTACGCTACACCGCAATTTGGTCCAGTGTTTTGTGACGACCTATCCCCCAAGGGATGGTACGTTTTGTGGGAGCAGCAGGAACAAGCCAGTTGTTTCAGAGCCGATAGCTTGATAAACTGAAATACTCGTGATAAAATATACGTTTCAAATATCTAATTCGTGGAACACAAAAAGAGAAAAAATTGTTTTGTTATGTATGATTATCAAAGTAATCACTCGACTGAGAGTCCGCTCATTTTTAAAGTGACAAACATGATGAAGTGCAAATATATATGTGGTTTCCTCAGATATTGACGAATGTAAAGGAAATCACTCTTGTCACGTGAATGCTACCTGCACGAACACCAACGGATCCTATCTTTGTGAATGCTATCCTGGATTTAATGGAAATGGTCAAGGCTGCACAGGTGAATTTAATCTCTTTGCTATAATATTTAGAATATTCCTGCTCGAATATAACCTGAAGCTGCTGAGGTGGCCATATTATTAGTTTCTCATATGTAAACGATACCGGTTGTGCCCTAAGTCTGCCTACAGCTGTCCTTTAATGCATTATCTGAAAAAGAAGGAGTTCAAATTCGGATCCTGATGAGTTTATCTAGATCTCCAATATCACTGTTTTAGTCTCAAAGCCTTAAAGTAGTTAAAGACATGCGAGTTACAATGTTTAATTCTTTTTCGCCTAAAAACACTGTAGGTACATTTAAGCAATTGCTATCTACAATCGAGTGAATGAATAACAGACCAATAATAACTTGCATGTTATATCTGTGGATCCATAGCATTAAATAAAGCAATTTTAGCAGGAACTATTGTCCTACCAGTGCTAAGTTTTGTTTTTTTAAGCAGCATTACCCATCCATGCTTATGCACGGAGTTGCCATGATCTACTTCCGGTTTGTCTCAGAGCCTTGATGTTAGGAGATATAAAAAAGAACATTGGAAAGGAGAATATAACATCTAAGTTGCACGTTTCAAAAATCAAGCTCGTTAAAGACAAAGAAAGAGAAAGCTTTCTCTTATTATCTGAAATGATTAAAGTAATTACAAATCGTTAGACGACAAAAATAAAGTGCAAAATGTATTTACGGTTTCTCAGATATTAGAGTGGTTTAGCAAGAGGACGGGAACGTCATTTCAGAACAGGAAAGCGCGCGGACAATCTGGACACGACTCTATTTCGACTTCCGGTGTTAGCGTTGCCGTTCTCCCCATCAAGTTCAGGACGTCATTTCGCTGAGTTTGAGTGCATTTCATTCGTTCATGGTTAAACGGGAACTCATTGTAAACAACTCCATCGTTGGGTCGCTTGATCTCTACATGTTTCGCCATGACTCCTGCTTAAAAGAGATGTACTGTCATGATTGAGAAGAATATTCAGTAAACAAGGGAAAAAACGGCGACGATTTCAATTCCAAATTATACTTTATAAAATTATGAAGAAAAACGAGTAGTGCTGAAATCTAGAAGCACGAAACGAAATGACAGCGATACAAATCATAGAAAAAAAAATATTTAGTGGGCTTCAAAATTTGATAGATGAATCTGCAGACTCGAGACTTAACTGAAATGAACTAATTTCAAAGTTTAATCGCCCATGTGGATTCATATTAACAACTCACTTGTAGTAAACTCTCCTCGGTTTGTGCTTGTCGTTACGCTCTCAAAGAGGATAATTTCGTTGTCCTTCAAGTGGTCTATGAAACCGAAAATTCAAGGCTGATAATGATCCGAAAGAGCCAAGGTTAGGATATTCAAGAACAAATATAACGTGGACGGTTCGTTGAAACGACTGCTAAGTCACTTTTCAACACAACGCGACGGTGTTCTCGACCCAGTTTTTTCTCGGCATTTTTGCTGCACGCGCCGTTCTGAAATGACCTTCCCGTCCTCTTGCTAAACCACTCTATTAACGAGTATAGAGGAAATCATTCATATTACGTAAATGCTACATGCATGAATACCCTTGGATCACATGTATATCAATGTCACCCTGGATATGCTGGAAATGAACAAAACTGCACAGGCGAATTTAATCTCTTTCCGAAATATCCATGACATAATTGACTCCAGCGCCGCACCATTCAGCCGCGTTCACTCATAACTCGTAATATAAGCAGCGGTTTTTCATGAAGGCGATGAAATTTTTATTTTGTTTCCCGCATTGAAAGTAGCAGTAAATTCCTGCGAGTTGACTTTCCTCCGAAATTCACATCGAGGAAGCATAATTTTATGCTACCTTGTGCACAAAAACGAATCGTTTTTTGATTATGTTTTAAGTGATTTAACAACCTTAAACGAACTTTTACATGATGCAGACATGAAACTCTCCGTGGAACTCAAAAACCTTCAGGAATCCCAAACCCTTAAAGATTCCCTAATAATAATAATAATAATAATAATAATAGCAGCTATGATCCTTATTTGACTTATGCAAACCGATGAATGAGTTGCCAGCAATCGGATCCTTGTGTTTTCGCAAAGATTTCTGGGAACGCAACGGGGCAAACATTACAACTCTCTAGAAATAAATGTATGGCGAAAGGCTGTTTCGAGGTCCAAAGAAACGTTTACGAAGAGAGATCACCGCTTTTTTTTGCCGCTGCTTTATCATGATTGGAGTGGGTAACGTTGATTCAAGGGAAGCGTAAGTTGTGTTTGAACAACCATGAAATATGAAGTAAAATGAGCCGATTGACTTTTCACCATGCGCACGGTTTATTGTGAAATTGACATCGTGTTCTGGTTTCGAAATTTGGACGTATTAGTCTTCTCAGTTTTGTTTACGTGTGTTAAGTCTACTTATAGCCTCTAGCTTTTTTCTTGGCTTGGTAATACAAAAGAGCGCTACAACGCTACCTTAATTGAAGCAGCAGGAGATCGAAATGGTGTGCTTGGGCATTGAATAATATCGCGATACATATCTGTTATTAACCGGCTAAGGGTCGGTCTGCATGGTGAAAAACTGTGACCGAGGTCTTGAAAATGCTTCCCGAGGCCGTCGGGCAGCATTTTCAAGGCCAAGGTCACAGTTTTTCACCATACGGACCGACCCTTAGCCGGTAAATAACATTTTTTTTTTAAACTTAACGAAACACATTCTGAATGAACCCGAATGATTTAGGGCTATAAATACGGCAAGATCTTCCATAAACTGAACAATTTCTGAGCGAGTAAATGGTAGTTAAAGTAAAAGTGATACAAATTAAGGAGAGATGCTTCACTGAAACATTTTCACTTGCGTAAATAAAGGTGATTTAAAAGGCTTCCAAACAAAGTTTGTAACATTATTTTTACAGGTATCTGTGCTAATAGACAGAGAGTCATTGCACACTCCTAGGACTTAATTGTGTTACTACCAAATACCTCTGGGCTAGTATTGTTGTTTGGGAACTGAAGATCAAAAATGTCTTAAACGCGTTTGGTAGCTTCCAATTAAGGTACAAACAACTACAGGCTTTGATGGGCGATTAAAACAAGAGTTCACATAACTCTATATAATGCTATCATTTCATTTTAGTTCCTATTTGCATCATCACTGTCCAATCCAAATTCTTCTTTAAATTTTACTTAACGCATAGTTGTTCTTGTAAAACATTTATCCCATCTAGTTGTTGTCGAACTGATTAACTTGAAAAATGTCAACAAAAAATGTTATCTTTGTTACTACAACCTTTTTATAATGTTTATTTCATTTACTAGCCGACCCATGTTATAATTATCAAAACCTGAGTGATGCCAATAGAAAGAGCAGTTACGTTACACCGGTAAATGGACCATATTTGTGTGACAACTCACTACACGAGGGATGGTATCGTTTTGTGGGGGCTGCAGGAACAAGAATGCCCACAACACGCGTGCCAGCATACAGATGTGGTACAGACTGGCCAGGTTGGTTGGATGGTGCTCATCCTACAGTGGAAGATGGTGAAGTTTTCAGGAAGGTCTGCTTTAGTGTTCGCTCTACTAGTTGCCGATACACAAAAAATACATTTGTAAAAAACTGTGGATCCTACTTTATCTACAAACTTTTAAAGCCACGAAGTTGTCCCTCACGCTACTGTAGTGCAGACTGAATGTGAAGCAAATATACTTCGCGTAGTAAGAGAACACATGACATGACATGTAAGGTATTCAACCTTTCTTCTCTGTCGTAAACATTATCATCAGATTTTAACTTTGGTGGCAAACAGGTACTTATCTCATTAATGATAATTCTCATCAGATAGCCTCTGTCATCAAAGAGAATAGCCACAAGTATCTTTAAGTAATCTTCCAATAAAATCTGCAAGACACAAACTCTCAAGCTTAAGGTTTTTGAGCCTTTTATTTATGTATTTTTTTTTCGTTTTTTTTTTCATCCTTCAATTGCTGTAATAATAAACCGTGATTATTTTAGCGTATGTCCGTGGAATACAAACAGGCGTATCTTACGTTATAGGCGTAGAAAAAAAAAGCGATGACAGTCAAAATCTGATGTCCTTTGAAATTACATAAAGTTAACGTATTAATAGTGACTCAGTATTTTGAAACATTGAACAAATTTCCAGAAACACAGTTAGCAAAATTCAATGGTTTAGCCTGCGTAACCGTGTGTTAAATGTGTCCGAATCGACCAGAATTCATTTTAAATTAATGGATCGCTTACATCTCACGCTTATTTTGAATCCAAGTTAAAGATCTTGACGCAATGACTTCAAAGTGTAACTATAAAGCTTATTTAACTGAGAGCACGGGCACCTCATTCATTCAAGAC
This sequence comes from Pocillopora damicornis, assembly GCF_964200805.1. Classification (NCBI taxonomy): domain Eukaryota; kingdom Metazoa; phylum Cnidaria; class Anthozoa; order Scleractinia; family Pocilloporidae; genus Pocillopora; species Pocillopora damicornis. Next base: position 32,690,092 of record NC_142670.1, on the reverse strand, counting down.
GAAATTTGTTAAAATACTTTTATAGATTTTAAAAGTTGACCTGTTTTACTACGGTTAATGTTTGCCGACAACATTAATACGCTAAAAGAAAGGTATTCAGAACTGCAATGTGTTAAAAACAAGTATTTAGGGCAGCATAGGTAAACACAAGTTGTAAACAACTTTCTACATCGTTTAAGTACATCACCAAAAACATTTTACAGGAATGTTAGATTTGAAATCAAAATCACAGTTTCTCTCGGCGAAGTTTTCCTTTTATATAATGCAAACATATTCAAAGAATCCTATAAAAAATAGGAAACGCAGAAAAGAAACCCACTCTCACCGTAACCCCCAAAGGCTACTGCCTGATATTTCAATGTTCTAACTAAGACTAGTCTTCCAATCATTTGATTTTCATTTGTCTCTAATTTACAATAAGAGACCTGAACACAAAGCAAATGAGGCAAAGCAAGGCGAGTTTCTTGACAACGTATCAAAATAGACTCTTCAAAGCAAAGTGATATGAGCTGGATCAATTGTGGCTCAGCCTCTTGAGTGGTGTAAATAAATTATCTCATTATTTAACAAAAACTGTGTATCTCTTTGTAAATAAATTTAACTTACACGGACTATTTTTAGCTGAGTTTCATAACACGAACACGAGTAAGCGTTAAGGGCAGTGTAGTCCATGGGTCGGAGTAGGTTCTCGACACCACTCATCTGATAGCGATCTCGAAAGAGTGGCTTTCACCGTTTTTTACTGAAGTTAATGTCAATAACCAGGGAAAAATAACAACAACAACAAGGAAATGTTGCAGTGAAGTAAAAACAGAGCCATAAATAAAAACTGGGTTTAACTTTACATCGCAACGATTCAGTAACAAATGGAGAAAGTTATTGAAAAAGATTTTAACGTAAGGAACAGAAAAAGGAAAATAAGGTAATTTTTAACTTAATATTGAACATTTTTCTTGATTAATTGCAAGTAGTTTTCACACGTAATGTTTGAATTATGAAGTTAATAGTAATAAAAAAAAAATTGCAAAAAGGCATCTCTTGTAGTTCATGCCTTTGGTAGTGCTAAGGGGATGTACATAAATTTGATACCCGTATGGGACAAGGGACAAAGGGGAGGGGGAAGATTCTTTATATAAGAACAATGGGAGAAATCATTGTTACCCTTAGGACCTGATAGTAATAATGGATACCTTTTGCATTGATGTACCAAAATTGCTCTGAAAAAATTCATAATCACATTCCGCTGGTAAATGAAGTTATCGATAAAATGTGTAAACGCACTGGGCGGTTAACTTCGCTCGGTTAATATATTTTTTTCCATAAATGAATCAGTCGGAACTGTTGCAGAATAAAGTCTGGTAATAAAACCAGGTGCTGTAGTATTGCCCATTGTCTCCCGTTGCCGGATTCCATCATTTATCCTGTCGATGTCATCTGTCCGGCAGAAGGAAGTGAATAACGTTTTCATACACCACGAATGTAAGTGCACATGCTGGCGTTACTCTAAAAAGAAACAAAATCAACAACAATCAAACGCACAATACACAGTAAAATCGACAATGAACGTTTTACATATATTACAGTTTCAGGGTTTCTTCTAAAGCGCTCCTTTGCTGGATTTCCAAAAACAAAAAAACCGCTAAAACTTACACAACAACAACAACAACAACAACAGCATTTATTTAAACACGATAAAAATTCAGCAAAAGCTGATGTGGTCGTGTACGGACAATAAAACTAAATTCCTAACTAAATCCAATAAAACTAAATTCCTTACTAATTATAAGAAGACTAATGTAAGATTTCTACATATTTTCAACAATAAAAATTCTACATAGTACATCATTATAACATACGTGGCTTAAAAATACACTTGAGTGACTTTTTAAAAGCGTCAACGTCTTGAATTGATCTCATTTGATTTTCCAGAGCGTTCCACCGAGTAATTGACTTGTATGAGCATGATTTCTTGACCATATCGGTCTTAGGTCTAGGTAACTTAAATGTCATTTTCCTCCTGAAGTCGTAGCTACTTACATACTTTTCAAAGTGACGGCTCATAGGACGTGGCAAAAGATTATAATAAGCCTGATGCGCTAAGATTAGTAATCGTTTCTCATACATAATCTCTAAGGTATTCCATTTTACTGTGGCAAGAACCTCCTTGCTTGGAGTACACCAATCCAAGTTAAATATTATTTTCGCCGCTCTAACATGTATAGATTCTAAGCTTGAGAAAAATACTCGACCACAAGAGCCCCAAACTAACATACCATATGTCACAGACGGCAGAATAACCTTAAAATAGAAATCAATTCTTGCCTGTATAGGAAGGAAATACAAGGATTTAAGTAAATTCAACTTCTGCGTATATGACTTAGCTAATTCCGGTACATGATGATCCCATTTAAGAGCATTATCTATCTGAACACCTAGGCATCTTGCAGAAACAACCTCCCCGACAACATAATCACCCATCTTAATAGCTTGTTTTGGCCCAGTAAATTTGCGTCCACCACACTAAAATATCAGGTGGGGCACAAACATTTGTGATAACGATAAGTATCTTAATAATTTCACAGTATTCGAACATGTAACTGACGAAAACAATGACATGATACCTACTCCGAATTTTATAGCCTATTAATGTATCTATCGCCTGTCTCTTCTTCCCAGTTTCTCACAGACTAGAATGTGCAAATAAGTTCAAACACCTTATGGGGTGCCCCATCTCTTAAGACCCTTTTCTTTACAAAGCGCCACATAAAATTAAAGATGGGAGCCCACTAAGCCCTCTTGGCCAATTCTAGATTATGCATTGCAGTTTAACACATAAAACTAACTAGCAAATCTACTTGCATCATCAAATTTATCTTTAACATTCTGCCTTACCTGAGGACACTGGGAATTAATCCTTTGTAAAATCCTGTTACTCCTTCATGCCTAAGATTTTGAAAAGAACCTGCCGTAAGAAGAGGCCAGAAAAAGAAGAATACTTTCTTTCGTGAAAATGTAGACTTTACCACTAAGCCGTAAGTCAATCCGAAATTGGATCCAGTTCTCAAACAAGCTGGTTTCAGTTCTCCGCCAATTTTGGTCCAGTTCTTCGTCAAATTGTTTCAAACAGGCAAAACATGTACCTCTCTTTAATGTAGAGGGTTTGAAACTAGAGATGAAAAGCTAGTCTGTGACGTATTGAAAACTTTAAGTTCTCATATCAAGTTCCAACTTACCTGAAAGTCTTACTAATCACATCCAACGCGCCTTTGTATTCCACCATCGTGTACTGATTCTTTAGAAAAGTAAAATTCATGAACAGTAAATGACAGCAGGAAACAGTAAATACTGAACGATTTAACAAAACAGACTTGCTCAGATACAGCTCCTGATATATTCAATTGGTTTTAGCTAATTTTATAGGTACAGAATCAAAACTTTACGCCATGCGTTCCCATGACCATCTTGGATCCGTGTTTCTTAAGAGGAATGGAAAGAGTGAAAGAGGGTGAGAGCTACTCTCCCTCATGAGAATTTATATTTATCCACATTGTAGGGTCTTCCTGGCCTTTTGTTGGTGCCAATTTGAACCACTGGGAGGGGGGATGTGTGGGGCTAACGAATCTTTTCCCAAGGAATCGATACAATGACCTAGCTGAGGCTCGAGGCTCGAGCACAGGCCACATCAACCTGGAGTCCAGTAAACCAACCGATGAAATCACCGGCCTGAAAACTAAAAAAAAAACCTTAAACTAAAAGTTTATTTCAAGATAATAGCATACAAAAGTAAAACAAAATCGATTTCAAAAGGTCAATAATTTGCTAATGAATCTCCCATTCTAACCTGAAGTCTTGCTCTAACCACTTGATAAGGATATGTCGCTGTTGCGGCGAAAATTTTCGACAGTGAAGCCATTACAAGGTACTCAGTTGAACTCTATGAAGAAAATGAAAGTTAGCAAAACATAAAGTAGAGAGCAAAACACTTTATATAAAAAAAAGAACTACTATATTTTTAGCACTTCAGAGTGATTCCCAAGATAACCCACGGTTACATAATAATAAACGTCATCCTATTAGTACCTTCCTACCAGCCACATGTACAACAAAGGTAATAGAGGTTGTCTTTTGGACGTCAGTTGTAGCTTCAAAATGCTGAGGCTCGTCATGGAGGACTACTACTCAAGATGAGAAGCCAAAAACTTCCCCCACCCTTCCCTCTGTCATGTTCTCTTTTTATATTCGCCACTGCCTATTACACGTGTTCGTGTTGACCCTTTACACCCTAACATCAGTATCCATCTTCTCCATACTGTTCTCTGTACATTTCAAAAGATACTAACAAGGAGAATTTCTTAAACAGTCAAGAACTTTTTCGGTGGCTGAATATTTCCTCTATTCTCATGACCTCCATGTGTGATTCAGAGGTGATATTGTAAGGAGAAGTTAGATGTCAGTCAATCTTGGGGGGGGGGGGCAAAGGGTTGATTCTTATCAATCCTTCTGGGTGGAGAGGGGAGTTGAGAGAAAAGTTTCGTTCCAGTAAATGACAACACTTCAATCATCCACCCAAAGTTATGAACATGATCAGAGTAAAAGCACTTCACATGTTCTGTTTGTCAAGGTTTAAGACCAAGAGTTTCTTGTTTGCTAACGCGGTTGAATTTGTGAGCTTTAACGCGTATACAATCAACTATACAGACACGTGCAGATAGTATTCACCAGCTTCTTGTTGATTGGTGTTCCAAAAATGATATGAGCAAACTTCATGTTCCATCCAAACACATAAACTCAGGTTAATCACTCACAATACCATTATCTAAGCTAGGCGAAGATAGCGGGGTCTTAAAAAAGGCTGAAATAGCTTTGTATGGTTCCTGACTCTGAGACTGATGTTTATGCTTCTCTTTTGTTTTTGCGCTTACCTTCCCTTTTTCTCTTTTTGATTGTTTCTCTCCTTTTTTTAAGGAGGTTTGAAAACCACTGTTGGCTTAGTGCATATGCAGCAACCAAAACATACTAACTACAATATTAAAAATGTTTTACATTAAGTCTCAAAAGTGAATATCAAAGACATAATTGTTATTGCATCATGCAGACCTACATCTGTAAGATACCTAAAGTTCTCTGCAATCAGAGTACAAAACAATGAGTCAATTAAAAAAATAGGCCCGATACATTGGTGTAAAGTTTTCAAATTGTGCTCTATAAGAGCACTTTTACACTTCCACTATTGAATCTCCCATGTACATTTAGGAACTAAAGACTGTATATATATATATATTTAATAATTCCTCTATTGTACAACATTTTATGCCATTATTTTTTGTGTTCTTAAGCCCAAAGTATTAAAGTACACATGGAGCGGTACACACCACTTGTGACTTCTTGGATTTGATTGACTTTATTAGAGACCAATACCCTGCATACTTCACCACAAGACCAGCACACACAGTCAAAATAATCTAAATTTTTAACTTAATCAATCAATCAAAAAGCTGTCAACCGATACATATCAAGGTTACCTTGTATAAACCTCTCAACTCCTCATGTCTCCATAACTTTAACAGAGCATCTGTAGAGAACAAGGAGTACAAAATAAGTGATGCATCTGGATTTCATGTAAGTGAGGAATTGGTGAGCACAATTACATGCGCCACCAACTTGATTCCAGTTCACAGTGAAATTGTGATTGAGAAAAGTACCAAACAATTTATTATTCACTGCTGAATCAATGTTAGGCTTATAAAAAACTAAAGAAATGATCACAAACTTGAAAGAGCTCTTGATTTTTAACTACATTCTCCTTGTAAGTTGCATGTCTGAAATGTATCAAGAACAGTACGGGGGAAATACATATTGATGGAAGTGTGTAAATGGTTCACTTTTCTTTTCTCTCTCTTAGGTAAAAAGGTGTCGTTCATCTTTGCAAACAAATATCTTACCAAAAATTCATTTGTACTGAGGTGTTTGTGTTTTTTCAGCAAGGAAAAAAGAAGACTAGAGACATAAGCGAGTTTTGACCACCCATATTGAATTTGTTAGGTAACCTGGCACAAACCACCAAAAAGTTAATTCATCATTCTAATTAGCAAATCGATGGACCTTAATCGTTGGAAAGTAAGTCAACGTGATATAACTTAAAACTTTTCCTAAAATGATCTCAATAATAACGCAACACAATCGGTTACTCGCCAAACATACAATTATCTATTTGTTCAAAATTGATCAGCGCACTTGAATGAATGTGTAAAGGGCATCGCATGAATTAATATCTGATAACATCTCGAACCGTGAACACGACCCTGAGAGTGACGCTAAATGAGCACGCTTCAAACTTCGAGTCTCTCAACGGAGACAAACACCCTGTCCCAGATGCTTTTTTCGAAACATATTCACAATTCTTTCATTAAATTTTTTTCGAATATCTGTAGTTCTTAACAGTAGAAACAAACTACACAGCCACAGCCACAGAATTTAGAAAAGGAACCAAAACTGCATAGTTTCTTTGAGATCAGCTTAGATTTATAAGGCCTATTTGGTGCACCGTTTTATTTTGTCCCTTGTTAGAAGTGCTGTTTCACAGTAATTTTTTTTTGTTTGTTTTCAGTCATTTGCAGCTGTGAAATATCGCTTTCAAAAATCTCACACTCTCAAAATATGGCCAACATTTATCAAATAGAACACAAAAAACCACGATATTTCCATAGGGAGATTTTTTAATACAATAGCTTTCCCTCGACGGCTTTGAGGTTTTGCGGTGCCTTGAAGGAGATCAAATGAAAAAGAGCATAAAAAAAATTAGCCAAATCTCGTGCAGCAACTTCTTTATTCTCCATGTGTAGAGGGCTGGATTAGTCTTTAAGAGGAATATCAACATTTAGACAAAGTAATTGATGGCATGAATCATGAGGTTCATTTTGGATAAATGATTCTAGACAACTTTTCTGTCAAATATTGATAACTGAGTTCAATCAAAAAATATTGTTTGGGAATAAATATTAAGAGAATATAGTTCAAATTGCTTGACCGGTCGTACTTCTTTTCTGCTTTGAAAAGTGGAATATTCAGGACTTAATTATCTTCAAGCGGCACCGGTCCGGCGGTTGTAATTTACGTCCACGGCGGCGTCTTTCCTACAGTAGAAACCTCATAAAAAATAAATGTCCTCAATGCATCAATTTTTGGTCACGGAACCATAGTTAAAACAATGTTTAAGCACTTAACTCGGACTCAAGTTTCAATGCACAAAGGTTGTGCATTAAGAAACGAAACTACTTGGCGACGATTTGACGCAAAATCTCTGGAGGGCTTTTCTTAAGTCAACACATAATTCTGAAATATTTGAGGGCACTCGTTTTTGAGCGGGAGGTGAAATAGATATCTTTTAGGCTTGATTTTAATAATATCAGTCCTTTTGCAATTCTCGTTTCACTTTGCAGCTGATCCTTGCTATCATTATGAAAACCTGAGTGAAGCCAATAGAAAGATAGATTACCTTACACCTCCCGGTTCAGAATTGTGTGACTACAAACTTCCTGAGGGATGGTATCGTTTTGTGGGAGCTGCGGGAACAAAAATGCCGACAACACGTGCGCCAGCATACAGATGTGGTGCAGACTGGTCAGGCTGGTTGGATGGTGCTCATCCTACAGTGCAAGATGGTGAAGTTGAAATGAAGGTTTGCTTTAGTAATCGCCTATCTGAGCTCCCGGTTTGCAAATACTCAACAACGATTTTTGTGAAAAAACTGTGGATCCTACTTCATCTACAAACTTCACCACCCACCTGGTTGTGATTCACGCTACTGTGGTACAGACTGAATGCGAAGCAAATATACATGGCGCAGTAAGAGGACTCATAAATCGCTCCGTAACTACATGTGTGTAAGGTTTTTAACAAGTGATCTACTTAACCTTTCTTCTCTATCGTGAACATTATCAGCAGATTTTAACTTTGGTGGCAAACAGGTATTTATTTCATTATAATGATAATTCTCATCAGAGAGCCTCTGTAATTGAAGAGAGTTGAAGGATCTTCAAGGTAATCTTCAAATAAAATCTGCATGACGCAAACTCTCAAGCTGATGGTTTTCGAGCCTTTTAATTGTGAATTTCTTTTTTCAGTATATTTTTTAAAATCCTTCTTTAGCTGTAATTATTAACCATGGTTGTTTTAGCGTAGGTTGACGGAATACAAGGAGGCGCTGTCTTACAATATCGGCGTAGAAAAAAATAGTAAAGACAGTCAAAATCTGATGTCCTATGAAATTACACAAAGTTAACGTAATAATTGTGACTCAGTATTTTGGAACGTTAAACAAATTTCCAGACACACAGTAAGCAAAATTCAATGGTTTAGCCTGCGTAACCGTTATTTAATTAAGCGCACAGGCACTCCATTCATTCAAGACGAAATTTGTCAAAACAATTTTTTGCAGCAATTTGTATAGGTAATCAGGCGTTTCGAGTGCAATTTGGGAGAAATCAGCACGAGTAAATTTTATAAAAATTTATAAAAAAAATAAGACTTAGAGTAGTATAGGTGAGTTGTAAGGTGTTGTAAACAACTTTGTACACCGTTCAAGCACATCACCAACAATTTTTCACAGAAATGTTAGATTTGAAATCAAAATCACAGTTTCTCATTGTGAAATTGTCCTTGTTTTAACCTGCAAAAATGTTTAAAGAATCCTATGAAAAATAATGAGCGCTGGAGAAAAACCTGCAAGAGCCACTTTTTTTCTAAGACTAGTCTTTGAATCATTTGATGTTTATTTGTTTCTAATTTACAAGAAGAGACCCGAACACAAAGCAAATGAGGCAAAACAAGGCGAGTTTATTAACAACGTATCAAACTATCCAAAAATCGTTGGTGCTCTTTTCTTTTGAAAAGAAAGTGATATGAGATGAGTCACTTTGTGACTCAGCTGCTTGAGTGGTAGAAGGGCATCGCATATGTAATCTGATCATTTAACAAAAACTTTATCCCTTTGTAAATATATTTAACTTGCACGGACTTTTTTATGTAGTCCATATGCCAGAGTAGGTTCTCGGTACTACTCATCTAATGACATGTTATGTAAAAGACTCTTCAAATTCACTTGATAGCAATCGCGAAGGAGTAGCTTCTACCGTAATATCAGTAACCAGAGAAAATGACAACTTACAACAACAAAGAAATGTTCGGGTAAATGCATGAAACCAGAACCCAGTAAGGCAAAAACAAAGTAATCAATCAAAACTGGTTTTAACTTTACATCACAACAATTCAGTAATAAATGAAGAAACTTATTGTAAAAGATCGTAACGTAAGGAACAGCAAAAGGAGAGTAGAATAGTTTTCTTTAGAACTGTCACAATTAATTTAATATTGAACATTTTCCTTGATTAAATTGCAGGTAATTCTCCCACAAGTAATGTTAGAATTCAATTGTCAATTATTATTAAATAAACAGCAATAATAAAAATAAGGAAAACTCGCAAAAAAGGCACCTCTCAACAAAGAGATAAATTATTTTTATCTGTAGGGGCTAAGAATAGTAATGGCTACCTCTTGCATTACTGTACATAAAATGCTCTGAGAAAAACTTATTTTCACATGACGCCGGAGCATGAAGCGTTACTAATCAAATGTGTAGACGCACTGGGTTGTTAACTTGGCACCTTAACGAATTTTTTTTTTCCATAAATGGAATCAGTCGGAGCTGTTGCTGAATAAAGTCTGGTAATAAAATCACCCGCTGAAATTTTGCCCCTCGTCAAAAGTTTACACTAACACATCAGATGGAGCACCGCCGAGTTCTGTCCAGTCGAACATGTGGATTTTCTTTCGCCTCTGCCAAACCAACGAGATGAAAATACCTTAAAATACTGATTATTTTTTCTACCGCACACCTTTTCTTTGACATGTTACAGTATTGTTATTATAGAGGTGAATTACCATCAGTTGGCATTCTAGGCCCAGAGGTTGTCTTAAGCTTTACTTTGAGCCTTACTGGTGAAATGAGAGTGACTTTGCTCTAGGCTGAGAGGTCATTACCTTCTATCAAAATCAAGACACCTGACATCTCCACAAATGTTAATGAGTGAAAAAAGTGACTATAGCACTCAGGTAATCTGGCCCAGACCACCAAAACCACCAATAACGCAACACAATCAGTTTCGCGCCAAACATAAGATTATCTATTTGTTTAGAATTAATCAGCGCATTAGGACGAATATGGAAAGGCTATCGGGCATCAAGTGAATTAACATCCGATAACATCTTAACTGTGAACAGGACCCTGAGAGGGACGCTAAATGAGTACGCTTCAAACTTCGAGTCTCTTGACTAAGGCAATCACCATGTCTAAGATGCTTTTTTGGAAATAGTTTCACAATTCTTTTATTACATTTTTTTCGAATTTCTTTGATTCTTAGCAGTACATACAAAACAAGAATGTAAATATTGCAATGAAAAGCTCGTCCATGGAAAAGCGCCAACGTTTCACTTAGAGGTTTGAAATTTCAGAATTTAGACCACCTGCTCATGGTCTAAAATTCAAATTCAGTTGAAAGATTCCCTAGGACTAGAGGATGTTAGGATCATACAGTTCTAACTCAATTTAGTCATCTCAAATAAAATTTTGTTCAAAAGTTCTCTTCTATTGTTCAGTCGCATGTCACATTTAAACAATATTAAAATGAGTGAGCAACGCCGCGTAAAAAAAAACAAACAAACAAACAAACAAGCAACCCAGAGAGAGCAAGCCTCTACTAGTATAAAAGTTTTGTATTCAAATGATGGTCATTAATACCTTTTAGGACCTGTCAAGTCTCTCATTTTAAAACAACCTGTACGATACAATATCATATTGTGGTGACGAAGGGGTTGGAATACACGCGAGAAATTCTTCAGTGCTGTAATTTGGGAGCAGCTTATATCACATATTTAATTAACGTAAGGATACAAAGAACTTGAACTGACACATGTTAGATGACAAACAAACCTGTCACATTTGCAGCGTCATTAACTTAAATGAACTTCACAGTCGCCCAATTGTTAGTGTCAGGCTGAGTAATAAATTATTCAACTTTTTCTGGAATTACGTGGGTTTGTTTGCATTTCCGTAGAATATTTTTGCAATTTATTTAGCCTGATCCTAAACTGAAATTCGATTGTAGCTTCATCTCTGCACCCAAGTTTTAATGTCGTTCTCGAATAATGGAATCTTGTTTACTATGAACAAATTAACTGCATCCCACATCATCAATATTTGCTGTACTTGGAACAGACAATTTGACGTTCCTCAATGTTAATTATGTTTTCCTTAGCTTATGGATGGGTTTCTTTAGTTAGGCAACGGATAATGAAAAGATGACAGGGATATGTTATGAAAATACTCCTAAGAGCTGTTTTGAAAGTAGCTTTCGTATGTTTGTAGCTAAAATTTACCAAACTTTAATCTGTGCCTAAAAGCTAATAATTTATACCGATTAGTTTTCATTTAAATTAATGAAACAAATATCCTCGCCATTGGTTAGCAAACATCGCAAACAGAACGATTATAATATTTTAACTTCCGGCCCGAATCTTGTTAAGTTCAATACTTGAGAGGAGCGAAAACAGAAAACATGAAGTTCTTTTTCAATGTTAATTATTAGACTTTGGCTTAAAACAAACGGTTGGTATCGTAATCATAGTCATAATACCTTCATGAAAGACAGCATTTTTAACTCGGTAGCAATCAAGTGGTTGAGGACTGCATTTCGTATATTTATCAGCTCTAGAGTTACGTAGAGTAAGTTTGACTAAAATCCCAAAATAAGGTTTGGTAAATATTTGAGGGGAAAATAACTACGGCTACCGTTTAGGATTTAGTTTTCAGATATCACCTATGAATGCCGTCCATAGAAGGTCTGTGTATTTGTTTTAACACGATGGTGGTCGAATTCTACTTTGTTTCTACTTTCCCTCGACGGTTTTGAGGTTTTGCGGTGCCTTGGAAAAGATTAAACGGAAAAAAAATTGTGGCAAATGTCGTGCGGGAACTTACTTTATTCTCTATGTATAGAGGGCTGAAGTAGTCTCTAAGACTGCCATAAACAATTAAAACAAACAATTGATAGCGTTCATATAAGTTTCGGCTAGAAGTGAAACATGAGTCTCGTTTTGGATAAATGATTCGAAACAACTTTTCTCTCAACTGTTGATAACTGAGTCAAAAAAAATTTTTTTGGGAATAAATAGTAAGAGAATAAATTTCAAATTCCTTGACCAATCGTACTTCGTTTCTGCTTTAAGAAAAGGAATCTTCACGAATTAATTATTTTCAAGTCACACAGGTGTTTTTATCTGGGACTCAAGTTTCATGCACAAAGGCTGTGCATTGAGTAACGAAGCTACCTGGCAACAATTTGACGCAAAGTGCGGATATAATTTCAGGGGCCTTCTCTTAAGTATGTCAACACATCATTCTGAAATGTTTTAGGGCACTCGTTTTTGAGCAGAGGTGAATCATTTATCTTTTAGGTTTAAAAGTTTCTGAGAGCTGATAACCAAGTCATCATATCATTCGCTATTCCTCTTCATGGTAAGTGAAATTTTCTGTTATCATTAGGATGAATGAATGAATGAATGTGTATTTATATACCGCACATATCACATACTGTCTCAAGGCGGTTTACAATTCTAATTGAGTAAGATCGAACGTCAGCTTGTAAAGGCGCCTCTGGCTGCCGCTGTCAGTCCATATTTGATCTCACTCACCCACCCAGCCCATGCATGAAATGTACAATGAAACAACAGATAGACCACCACACCGGGAACTACGCCCCCTACTCTTTTCGACAAGTGTGTGGGTTCTTTAACGTCCCCTGCTGACCATGTAACATTGAAGATGCAGGAGACGGGGCCTACGGTTTATAGTCCTTATCCGAGAAGACTTGAATGTCTAACCATTTGCTGGTACAATTACAAAGGCAGCACATTCTCCTCAGTTATTTTAAGACCCTGAGTGTTGGTCCGGTCTGGGGCCCGAACCCTCGACCTCCCGCACAACAGACTGGCGCTCTACCAACTGAGCTAACCAGGCGGCGGATGAGAAATAATATTGTTTCATGTGCTAATAAAACGGTAAAATTGAATGTGCTTCATCCGTATGTTGATACATTAAAGAAAAAATTGCAAGCGTTTGAGCTCCAACATATGGTGCAAAATATTTTATTGAGGGTTCAAAGAAGCGAGTACTCATCTTTTACCAACACAACCTACGACAAGGCAATTTTTTTACCGCTAAACAACAAATTAGAGATTCGTGTAAACGGTACAAAAATCATGTAAAGAGTTCTTCACTGTATAAGGTTAAAAATAAAATCGAGCCAAAGATTTGCCGCAATTAGACTGGCCTTTTTCAATTGAAAAGCCTCAATTCAATCGACGAATTCACAATGCAAGTTCAACCTCATATCTTCCCTCTTAAACTGATATGAAGGAGGGATCGAATCATTTTGTTCAAACCGAATCTTTAGCGCAAAAGTTCTGCCTCGTTGTTTAACAAGGGTGACGGAAATTGCAAGCACAATAAGATAAGGAAAAAACAGAGTCTTATTTAACCTTTTTTTTCCTATCAAATTGCCATCACTTCAATATTCTCTCCCATAAATCGAATGGTCACGAATGGTCACGAAAATATCGCCAAAATGTCGCAGCTCATAACAACATGGATCAAGACATTTCAACAAATATTTAGATGCTTGCCTCACTCGTTTCATTTTCATCTGTTAGTCGTGAGGCCAATCAACATCTCAGCTGCGATTCTATCTGAGAAACAACCTTTAAAATTCCCAAATAACTGCAAGAGATGTAATAGTTACCGATATCGAAGAAGCGGATGAACAAAGATGTAGCGACTCAGACAGTAAAACATTTGGTTGACGTGTTGTTGACTTGCAGCCGATTCAGAATGAATTTCTGCATTTCTCTTCCATTTATTTCTCCCTCTGTCTATTTTTAGGGCATTTTTGTTTGTTTACTTGTTTCGTTTGGTGTGCGTTGAATATATGGGCCAGAAAAAAACTTTCAAAGCATATTCCTAAATAACATACACTTTCCAATTTCAGCATCGGTGGCGATGGCGTGGAATTCAAGCTTCCTAATCCTACTGGCCTCTTTGTATCTCATGAACCTCGCTATTGCTAAAAATTCGTGCAAGACAGAAGTTAGCGTACCTGGTATGGCTCTCAAAGGATTCGTCTTTAAAAAGGTCCTAGTAACAGCTCCTCATGTGTGCGATATCACCTGTGAGAGGGAAGCGATATGTCAAAGCTACAATTATGTAATTGGGGAAAAGTCCTGTGAATTAAACACCCGAACCAAGGAAGCAAGGCCCGAGAATTTCCAGCCGGATAATTTACGCTTTTACAAGGGACGTATTAGTGGTAGAAGTATGTATCCGGTTTAGTTTATTTTACAAACAAATCTTTCTCAGTGAGTTCCTAATAAGACCCTGCTACTTTCCGAGAGCCAGTGTCCGATTGCTTTGTTAGTAAATAGGGTCAGTGTCTTAGAGCAAAATTCGCCTTCCGCAGTACATTGATATCAGCTAAACTTCTCAGCTCTTAATTTTTTGTTGTTTCATGTTTATCTTGCCCGGTAAAATATATTTTCATATCTAATCTGTTTTCAAATTCTATTACCCTTAAACCATTAATGAAGTCATGTCTATATATTAGCACCCTTAGGATCTATTCCTGAATTACTAGCTTTATCGTGCCAAGAGATAAAATTAAGTGAAGGTAAAGACAGCATCAGTAAAAGTTATTGGTTGGATCCAATTAATGTCGGGAGCTCAAAGTTGGTTTACTGCGACATGATTTTGGAAGGCAAGTCAGTATATCAAGAACAGAATTTACACAACGTTTGGTCTACCTTTGCCCTGGCCTTTTGTGAAATGTTTTCACCTTGTCTCAGTGATTTCTTCGATTAATTTTCAATTAGACATCGATGAATGTAAAGGCAGCAAAAACGTTTGTGACGAAAATGCAAACTGCTCCAATACTGTTGGGTTTTATAATTGCACCTGCGAAGAAGGGTTTACTGGGGATGGACACTCGTGCTCAGGTAAAATAGTTACAGGCATGCTGAGGTAAAATATTTAATATTTTTTCGCCTAAAAAACCCTGATTGTATATTTGAGCTATCAACAATCGAATGAGTGAATAATAGACCCATGATAGCTTGCATACTATATCAGAGAAGCCTTAGCATTAAACGACGCAATTTTAGCAGGAACTACTGTCCTACTATTGCTAAGTTTTGTTTTTTTAAGCAGCATTACCCATACATGTTTATGCAAGGACCTGCCATGATCTACATCCGGATTCTTCAGAGCATCATGTTAGGAGATTAAAAAAAACATTGGAGAAGAGAATATAATATGTAGGTTGCACGTTTCAAAAATCTAGTTCTTTAACGACGAAAAAGTGAAAGCATTTACTTATTATTTGAAATGATTAAAGTAATTACAAATCGTTAAGTGACAAAAATAAAGTGCAAAATGCATTTACGGTTTCTCAGATATTGACGAGTGTAAAGGAAATCACTCCTGTCACGTAAATGCTACCTGCAATAACACCCTTGGATCACATGTATGTGAATGTCAGCCTGGTGAAAATCACTTGACTCTGATGATGACTTCCGCTCAGGTTGTCGAAACGTCAGTTACCACTACCGACAACAGTCCTTCTCAGGACTACACTCACACGGACGATCAAACAACACTATTACTTGAAAATTATTATCATCAAGTTTTGTAAAATAATCAAGATATTACGAGCGCCCTGATTGGTCAAAAAACAACCGTTGATTGCAGCGATAATCCCATGAAAAATTGAAGTTTATGTTATATCTTAAGTAACAGACCACATTTTATATCGGTTTACCAGCGTAGTAAACGTCTCCAGATGTTGGGAAACCATTCGAAAAAAAAAAAAAAAGGAAATCCATCGCCTCCAACTCGGAATTACAAACTTTCTCGTGTCCTCACAACATCCCGCGTGGGTTATCTCGACAGTAAACTGATAGAAAGAGTGATGAATAAAGGGCGTAAGTCTCTAAAGAAACTGTGGTGCTGCGTCGGTGTGAGAGTATAACAGGGTACTTAGGTAGTATCACCCGAGTTGATGATGTAAATTGGGCACCGTAAAGAGTTTTAAAGCTAACACTGAAAACGCCAGCTTCGTAACTATTACAGTGGTCATTTTACATTATTACCTCAGTTGATGAAACCAAATTGTCTCACGAATAAGATTCGTGGCAAATGCTAAAATTAAAAAAAAGGGAAAAGGGGAAAGGAAAAAACTTTTACAGGAATGAGATGCTGACTCCTGAAGAGATTGTATATTTTTCTCTGACCTTATCCGAACAAGTCTTCAACAACTTTTTTTTACTATGTACGTTCTCTCTCAGACGTTGACGAATGCAGCGAGGCCCATCCCTTCAAAATGAACAAATGCCATCCGAATGCATCTTGCACTAATACCCAAGGCTCATACAACTGTTCTTGCAATCCTACGTTTATTGGAGATGGTTTGGATTGTGAAGGTTAGTTTGGTTTTGAAGGCGATGAAATTTTTATTTTGTTTCCCATTTGAATGTAACAGTAAATTGCTTAGATGCACAAGTGAATATATGCCCACAGTTCCACTGCACTGGACTTTCGGTAATCTGCCTCTTCTCCTCCAAGGAGTTCGAGGAGAAAACTGGCGGCACAAAAATATTGGGATTTTTCTCAAACAAGCTATCACTTGACATAGGGTTTTCTTCGTGTTTTTCATCGTTTATCTCATCCTTCCAACGAGCAACAACCCGTTAAAAACAATTTCCATCCCCGCTGACAAAGACTTCTCTCCTGTGAGGAGGTATATTTTCAGACGTCTTAATTTTGTATATTTAATGCATTAACAGGTATGAATCTAGGCTGTACATACATAAATACAACCGAAAAGACTTGAATGAGTTATTTCCTAACGATTTATGGCTAATTTTGTAATATGTCGAGACCATTACGCCATGACGATTTCACATTAGACCTTACGCAAAGAGAGAAGTTTATCGGTACGTTTTATTTTCCGTGTTCATTGTCACAAAAACTACACTTTCCGCGTATCAACATCATCTTAATCCATTTATGATAAAACTGCGGCAAAAAGCGTTGATCTCTCTCCAAAATAAGGTTTTTAGGATGTCGAAACAATCTTTCACCATACATTTTTTTTTAACGAGTTGCAATGTTTGCCCTGTGGCGATCCCAGAAATCTTTGCACAAACGCAAGGATCCGATTACTGGCAACTCATTCATTCGCGTTATGATTATAAATAATTGTATGATGCTAATAGATAGAAAGTCATTGTACACTCTCGGGACTTAATTGTGTTACTACCAAATACCTCTGGGCTGGTATTGTTGAGTGGGAACTGAAGATCAAAAATGTCTTAAACGCATTTGGTAGCATCCAGTTCAGGTACAAACAGCAACAGGCTTTGATGGGCGATTGAAACAAGAGTTAACATAACTCTTTCTAATGCTATCATTTCAGTTTAGTTCCGATTTGAATCATCATTGTCCAATCCAAATTCTTCTTTAAATTTTACTTAACGTATAGTTGTTCTTGTAATAGTTGTCGAACTAACTAACTTGAAAAATGTCAACAAAAAAATGTTATCTTTGTTACTACAACCTTTTTTTGCAATGTTTATTTCATTTACTAGCCGACCCATGATATAATTATCAAATCCTGAGTGATACTAATAGAAAGAGCAGTTACGTTACACCGGTACATGGACAATTGTGTGACAAATCATTACCCGAGGGATGGTATCGTTTTGTGGGAGCTGCAGGAACAAGAATGCCAACAACGCGTGTGCCAGCATACAGATGTGGTACAGACTGGTCAGGCTGGTTGGATGGTGCTCATCCTACAGTGGAAGATGGTGTAGTTAACAGGAAGGTCTGCTTTACTGATCGTACTTCTGATTGCAAAGCCACGAAGACTACTTCTGTGAAAAACTGTGGATCCTACTTCATCTACAAACTTCAACCGCCACCTATATGTGACTCACGCTACTGTAGTGCAGACTGAATGAGAAGCAAATATACTTCGCGTAGTAAAAGAACTAACAAATCGCTCCGTTGTTACGTATGTATAAGGTTTTGACATGTGACGTTGTTAACCTTTCTTATCTATCGTCAACATTATCAGGACGTTTTAACTTCGGTGGCAGACAGGTATTTATTTCATTAGAATGATTATTCTCATCAGATAGCCTCTGTCATCGAAGAGAGTTGCCTGAAGGATCTTTAAAGTAATCTTCAAGTAAAATCTGTAAGACAAACTCTCAAGCTTATGGTTTACGAGCCTTTTATTTATGTATTATTTTCATTTTTTTTTTTCATCCTTCAAATGCTAACTAAAAACCATGATTATTTTAGCGTAGGTCAATGGAATACAAACAGGCGCTATCTTACGTTATAGGCGTAGAAAAAAAAGTGATGACAGTCAAAATCTGGTGTCCTATGAAATTACATAAAGTTAACGAAGTAATAGTGACTCAGTATTTTGAAACGTTGAACCAATTTCCAGACACACAGTAGGCAAAATTCAATGGTTTAGCCTGCGTAACCGTGTGTTAAACGTGTCCGAATCGATCAGAATTCATTTGAAATTAATGGATCGCTTACATCTCACGCTTATTTTGAATCCAAGTTAAAGCTCTTTACGCAGTGGCTTCAAAGTGTCCCTATACAGCTTATTTAACTAAGCGCACGGGCACTTCATTTATTCAAGACAAAATTTGTCAAAATAATTTTATACAGGTAATCACGTGTTTCCAGTGCAATTTGGGATAAAACAGAACGAGAAAATGTTCAACGCCTGACCAAACTGCATGAACCCGTAGGGCGAGTGCAACTTATGTGTGTATTATTAAGTTTAAAAGCTGCATGTAGCTTTTAAAAGTTGACCTGTTTTACAACGTTTAATGTTTGCCCGTCACATTTACACGCTAAAAGAAAGGTATTCAGAACTGCGATGTGTTAAAAACAAGTATTTAGAGTAGCTTAGGTAAACATAAGTTGCAAATGACTTTTTACACCGTTTAAGTACATCACCAAAAATATTTTACAGGAATGTTAGATTTGAAATCAAAATCACAGTCTCTCACAGTGAAGTTTTCCTTCTTTATAATGCAAACATATTCAAAGAATCCTATGAAAAATAATAAGCGTAGAAAAGAAACCCACCCCCACCATAACCCCCAAAGGCTACTGCCTGATATTTCAATATTCTAGCTAAGATTAGTCTTCCAATCATTTGATGTTCAAGTGTCTCTTGTCTACAAGAAGAGACCTGAACATAAAGCAAATGAGGCAAAGCAATGCGAGTTTAACAACGAATCAAAATATAGAAAAATCGTAGGTGGACTTTTAAAAGCAAAGTGATATGAGCTAGGACAACTGTGGCTCAGATTCTCGAGTGGTGTAAATAGAAAGACATCGTGTATGTTATCTCATTATCTCACAAAAACTGTGCATCTCTTTGTAAATACATTTACCTTACACGGACTATTCTCAGCTCAGTTTCATAACACGAACACGACAATAGACGTTGAGGGCCGTGTAGTCCACGGGTCGGAGTAGGTTCTCGATACCACTCATCTGATGAAAGAAATTTGAAAAAAAAAACAGAAAACCGCTAAACTTACACTAACGCACAAATACCTGTGATAACGATAAGTATCTTAATTATTTCACAGTATTCGAACATAATTATAGCTGATGAAAACAATGACATGACACCTTCTCTGAATTTTATAGCCTCTTAATGTATCTCAGTATCGCCTGTCTCTTCTTCCCAGTTTCTCACAGAGTAGAGGGTGCAAATAAGTTCAAACACCTTATGGGGGTACCCCTCCCCTTAAGACCCTTTCCTTTACAAAGCGCCACCTAAAATTAAAGATGGGAGCCCACTAAGCCCTCTTGGCCAATTCTAGATTATACCTTGCGGTTTAACACATAAAACTAATTAGCAAGTCTACTTGTATCATCAAATTTATCTTTAACATTCTGCCTTACCTGGGGACACTGGGAATTAACCCTTTGTAAAATCCTCTTACTCCTTCATGCCTAAGATTTTGAAAAGAACCTGCCGTGAGAAGAGGCCAGAAAAATAAGAATACCTTCTTTCATGAAAATGTGGACTTTACCACTACGCTGTAAGTCAATCCGAAAATTGGATCCAGTACTCAAACAAGCTGGTTTCAGTTCTCCGCCAATTTTGGTCCAATTCTTGGTCAAATTGTTTTAAACGGGCAAAAAATGTACCTCTCTTAAATGTAGAGGGTTTGAAACTAGAGATGGAAAACTAGTCTGTGACGTATCGGAAACTTTAAGTTCTCATATCAAGTTCCAACTTACCTGAAAGTCTTACTAATCACATCCAACGCGCCTTTGTATTCCACCATCGTGTACTGATTCTTTAGAAAAGTAAAATTCATGAACAATAAATGACAGCAAGAAACAGTAAATACTGAACGATTTAACAAAAGAATCTTCTTGCTTAAAGATAGCTTCTGATATATTCAATTGGCTTTAGCTAATTTTATGGGCACAGGATCAAAACTTTCGCGCCGTGCGTTCCAATAACCATCTTGGATCCGTGTTTCTCAAGAGGAGTGGAAAGAGTGAAAGAGGGTAAAAGCTACTCTCCCTCATGAGAATTGATATTTATCCACATCGTAGGGTTTCCTGGCCTTTTGTTGGTGCCCATTTGAACCACTGGGAGGGGGGTGTGTGGGGCTAACGAATCTTTTCCCAAGGAATCGACACAATGACCTAGCTGGGGGCTCGAGGCTCGAGCACAGACCACATCAAGCTGGAGTCCAGTAAACCAGCCGATGAGATTACCGGCCTGAAAACTAAAAACAGCCTTAAACTACAAGTTTATTTCAAGATAATAGCATGTAAAAGTAAAACGAAATCTATGTCAGAAGGTTAATAAATTGCTAATGAATCTCCCATTCTAACCTGAAGTCTTGCTCCAACCACTTGATAAGGATATGTCGCTGTTGCGGCGAAAAGTTTCGACAGTGAAGCCATTACAAGGTACTCTATTGAACTCTATGAGGAAAATGAAAGTTAGCAAAACATAAATTAGAGAGCAAAACACTTTATATAAAAAAATAACTTCTATATTTTCAGCACTTCAGAGTGATTCCCAAGATAACCCACGGTTACAGAATAATAAACTTCATCCTATTAGTACCTTCCTACCAGCCACGTGTACAATAAAGGTAATAAAGGTTGTCTTTTGGGCGTCAGTTGTGGCTTCAAAATGCTAAGGCTCGTCATGGAGGATGACTACTCAAGATGAGAAGCCAAAAACTTCCCCCACCCTTCCCTCTCTCATGTTCTCTTTTTACATTCGCCACTGGCCATTACACGTGTTCGTGTTGACCCTTTACACCCTAACATCAATATCCATATTCTCCATACTGTTCTCTGTACATTTCCAAAGATACTAACAAGGAGAATTTCTTAAACAGTCAAGAACTTTTTCGGTGGCTGAATATTTCCTCTATTCTCATGACCTCCATGTGTGATTCAGAGGTGATATTGTAAGGAGAAGTTAGATGTCAGTCAATCTTGGGGGGGGCGGGGCAAAGGGTTGATTCTCATCAATCCTTCTGGGTGGAGAGGGAAGTTGAGAGAAAAGTTTCGTTCCAGTAAATGACAACACTTCAATCATCCACCCTAAGCTATTAACATGATCAGAGTAAAAGCACTTCACATGTTCTGTTTGTCAAGGTTTAAGACCAAGACTTTCTTGTTTGCTAACTCGTTTGAATTTATGAGCTTTAACACGTATACAATCAGCTATACAGACACGTGCAGACAGTATTCACCAGCTTCTTGTTGATTGGTGTTCCAAAATATTGACTGTAGCCTTTCTTCAGCTCCTCATAGGCCATGAATTGCAGTGCTCCGTGCGATACGCCAAAACCACCTGGAACGTAATCCTGGTCAAGTAAAATAAAATGATATGAGCAAACTTCATGTTCCATCCAAACACATAAACTCAGGTTAATCACTCACAATACCATTATCTAAGCTTGGCGAAGATAGCGGGGTCTTAAAAAAGGCTGAAATAGCTTTGTATGGTTCCTGACTCTGAGACTGATGTTTATGCTTCTCTTTTGTCTTTGCGCTTACCTTCCCTTTTTCTCTTTTTGATTGTTTCCCTCCTTTTTTTAAGGAGGTTTGAAAACCACTGTTGGCTTAGCGCATATGCAGCAACCAAAACATACTAACTACAATATTAAGAACAAGTCTCTGTAAGAATCAAACATCTTGGGAAATGAAAATTTTCAACCTCCCTTCAAATTTTGCATGCAGTTAGGCACTCAGGAGGGATGCATAAAAATGCCTTTTTTAAAGGTCGCAGCACTCTTGTTGCCATGGTAACAACGGCTGCTTGTTCGAGGTCTGGGAGCCCATTTTCATACAAAAACGTTGCAAAAAAAGAGTGAAATGTTGATTTCTCTATCTCAAGCTAAATACAACATTACAAATTGGCATTTGTACCATATATAGTTACATCATTCGTCTTCACTTTGATTGATTCAATTTCCCCTGGGAGTGAATGTGAACACACCAATAGATTATTCATCTCGGTACAGTTTCGGTCATTTTTGCTGTCGGGTAAAACAGGGAAAACGTTTATCTAAATTTCTCCAAAAGTACACCGATTCTGGAACTGAAACTACCCACCTAGCTGGTTATAATATTCTAGTTTTTAAATATGTAAAAATCTCTGCGGGCCTGCCTCTACATTTTATAGGAGCAATTCGAGAAAAAGGCTCAAGATCAGATATTGCGTAATTTGGTGATGTTTGCATCTACTGTTCTCAACAACAAATGTTTCAGAAAAATGAAACATGCACGGCTTTGGAAGAATTTTATCTTATGAGCAATATCCCGAAGAGAAATCTCGCCTCTGGAAGTCATCTTTTAAAAAAATTGATTAAACTTCATGGAGGACTATCCGACGTAACTACAAACATATACCTCAAATCGTGTGCATATCATCCAGATTCCGAGTGCTGCACCTTCTTTCATGGGAATTTGAGCGATCCGAAGTCCTCTGAAGATACACTGTTATACTTGTATGTCATTTGAAACATGTTGAAGTCGGCTAATCTATACCAAACTATCCTCATACCAGTCATTTGTCAAAAACATGTACTTTGTAACGACGGCATGACGCTGTATTTCTCCATGAAGTTTCGATGGTTCGTTCCAAAGAAGACAAGAAATGGACATTTTTGGATATATCAGCAGATTTTCGCGCATTCTAAGTAAAAAACAGCCAAAAAATAAAGAACAAAACCTCAATTGAACACTCGTAAACACTGGGAATCTGAGAGCAGAAATCGCAGCTTGTCAGCGGCAGTACTACATGTAAAACTCAGTCGCAACAATGGCAATTTGTACGACGCGAAAATCATCACAAAGTGGAGATTTTGAACTACTCAGTATCCCTGCAGTACAGAAAACGGAACAGGGATTTCATCACAATCAATTTCCAAAATTTAGCTTTTTTCAGGGAGTCTTTCACCTGCTCGAACGTTATATTGGCTTTGAGCCTTGAGATTTATTTCCCGTGACAATAAAATGCTCTAGAAAGTGCTTACAAAATTACAAAGGAACTGTTTTTGGTGTCGCTTGGACCGAGAAATACAGATTTGAAATAATTAATGCTGTCATTGATGAACCAAAGGGCACAATCTTCTCAAGTTATTGGCTTGATAATCTCCACAGACTAACAATATTGGACCGAACGATCTCCTTCCTGGTGAGCCGGCTACCTCAGGGGAAAATTAAAGGACCTTTGACTTCCTCTCGTGTAAATCACTGGGAGATTGCGTTATATTCATCTTTTTTATAAAAAGTAGGGGCAGGTCCGCAGAGATTTTTACATATTTAAAAACTAGAATATTGTAACCAGCTAGGTGGGTAGTTTCAGTTCCAGTATTGGTGTACTTTTGGAGAAATTCAGATAAACGTTTTCCCTGTTTTACCCGACAACCAAAATGACCGAAACTTTACCGAGATGAATAATCTATTGGTGTGTTCACATTCACTCCCAGGGGAAATTGAATGAATCAAAGTGTAGACGAATGATGTCACTATATATGGTACAAGTGCCAATTTGTAATGTTGTATTTAGCTTGAGATAGAGAAATAAACATTTCACTCTTTTTTTGCGAGGTTTTTGTATGAAAATGAGGCCGCAGGCCTCGAACAAGCAGCCGTTGTTACCATGGCAACAAGAGTGCTGCGACCTTTAAAAAGGGCATTTTTGTGCATCCCCCCTGAGTGCCTAACTGCATGCAAAATTTGAAGGGGGGTTGAAAATTTCCATTTCCCAAGATGTTGGATTCTTTTAGAGACTCGTTCTTAAAAGGGTAGCTCATTATGGTCTTAGCCCCAAGAGAGAGAAGACCTGCTATTTAATTTGGTGCACCAGCATTGTTATTTCAGCCATCAAATTTTTGAGGTTATGCTAATTTTTTCACCATTTCGCAAACCAATGCTTTTAACGATTTTCTTATTCTTTTGTCAATAATTTTTTTGAAGTTCTTGGACAGCAGAATTAGCTGAAAAAGCCTAGAAGGGTTCTTTTATTCCACAAATTTGTCAACTTCATAAAAATTTCTTGACCTGCGACATATGTACGCAATACCTGCGGAATAGGAAACCAATGTTATATCCCTTTTTGTGATATGAAGATACCTCGTACTAACGTGGAGAGCACACCGGGGATCTAAATACCCAAAGACCCCAACCGCACATCACGCCAGGAGTTAGAAGTATAGTTATTGTATACTAGACAACCTACTGAAAGTGAGTATCACTCCTTTATCACTCTAATGATTGCCTGGGGCGTGATTCTTTTCTCTTTGTACTCCTCTTCATGGTCCCCTATACTTAAAAACTCGTTTAATTTTTTTTAATAATTAAGGCTGTTGACAATTTTAAAGAGCCAAAGTACTTGTTAAGCCAAAATTTCAAGCCTGACTCATCCCGCTGCAGTAGAGCTACAAATGTTACGGTAAAAACTCTACGCTTTTGAGACTGAAATAAACGGTGTATTTTAAATCTCGAGCACTAGACAGGAACAATAATTTATTTATTAGTAACATTTTTTCGAATGACTGTTGTGACAGCACCCATAGTTGCAAACCGACAAATATTGACTGAGGAGTCTTTAAAAAAGTAGTTTAAATTTCTCTCTATAACTAGTCTGTGGTAATCGTGTGCTATTATCACCCGAACAAAAAATGATGATATTAATAATTAACTCACTGCATCAATATTCTAACCTGTGAAATGCTTTGTAAATAGACCAAAATCTTTATTAGTTATGTAAGTCTCGGCCTCGGCCTCTACATTTCATAAACAAGCTGCAAAGTACTGGATAGTAACCGATTATGGGGTGTTGTATGTGGGGTTTGACGCAAATTAAAATCCTATACTCTAATATATTAGCATATTGTGCTGAACTTTTTACGAGCATCTGCATCAATGCATAGTCATGTTCCTGGCTAAGTACAAGTTTTACGGCTTTTTGGCAAGCTTCTAGAATTATAGGATGTCAGGGAAAACCTTCAAACATTGATTTTTAATCATCTTAGTCCTTTTGCAATTGTCATTTCACTTTGTAGCCGATCCTTCCTATCATTAAAAAAACCTGAGTAAAACTCTAGAAGTTCGACATGTCTTAGCTTAACAGCCCATAAGAAATGATAATCGAGTCTTCTTACGCTGCTGAGGACGAGGAGTTATAAAGAACATTGCGTGCAAGAGATAATATCCTTTCTTGCTTCGTGTAGGTTTTTTCATTATTCCTTCAGGGTGAGATCGATATCAGCTATCATTGTTATGAAAAAATGAAGGGTTTTCTTTGTTTTTAAGAATTATTGCCATTTATAACAAAATTCTTGCTGTGTGTTATGACTTTTAAAAATGTTTTCCAGGCCACCACGATATGAAATCAAGTAAAATTAATCTTAAGAACTACGTAGAAATGAGGAGATGTTTTGTAATAACACGACTGAAACTGTCTACTGTGGCCACAAACGGTTGAAATATAAAAATGTTGATAACACCATGGTTTTTAAATGAAGTAGCTTTAAACTCCATCTTTGGTTTTGAATTATATCGAAAAAAAAATGCATTTCTTTTTTCTTTTCAAACTTATATAACACGGAATTCGTTTAAAAACGTGCAGGGGTTCTCTTCATTCATATTTTAAGAATGTAGGACGCCTTTTCTCCCATGAAATTTTAATGTTTTCATTCAATGGATCGTACGTTCCTCTTTTTTTAAGTTCATGAAATTAATTACTCTTGATGACTTGTGTCCACGAAATAATTTACAACAGAATGATGATACGAAAATGAAATATAACTAAATCAAAAAAAGGCAGAAGCCTGTGCAGAGGTTCGATGTGTGTAAAATAAATCGTTTATTTAAGCTGGTAATTACTTTTTTATTGCGTAATAACTGCGTACCTGTAAGGAACAAAAGCCTGTTATTCCTTATTCTTAATTTACCTCTTAGGGTGCGTGCGATTCTTTTCATCGTTACAGAGTCTTCTATATATTTACGGCAAGTGGCAAGTTTAAGAGAGTACCGGCGCTGCACCGGTATCGCAGAGGTCATGGATTCAAATCCCGTATGGGTCTGAATTTTTTTCAGGTCCTATTTTGAACTACTCATTTCAGTAGTGTTCTTAGCTCCGAGGATCTCTTAATTTCGTCTCTTCGCCGCAGTACAAATATATGAATTTCATACATCTAAAATCATCATTAGAGTAGAATATGTTTCTATTTACCCAAAGTAACACTCGAGACACTCAGACTGCTACGAAAAGTTGCGATATTTATAAATAAATTCTAAACCGTTTCCAGACTTTAAAAAAAGGCAGTGTGATATATTCTCAAGGACCAGACAGGAACGAGATATTAATTATTAATTAAGAGTCATTCTATTGACTACTATGACATCAGCTGCAATTATGAGGCAACAAATGCTAATGACAGCATTCTTTGTAATGCGTTTTGAATTTCTTACCGGAGAGGTGCTGCATCTTAAAAGGTCAGCCAGTTTTCTTTAACTCTAGTGGACACTCCAAGAATGAAAAACTATATTAAACTATTCGGAACATACAACGTCTTCATTTAGAGAAAACCAAAAGGAAAATAAATTGTTCGAACGAATTCGATGCGATAATCCCTCGAATCTGGAAAAAATTTAACTTAAAGCGATTAGTTTTGAGTTTTGCAGTCCTTTTATAGGATTTGCTTTTCCTTTTTCTGTTGACGGGTAAGATGTTAACTGATATTTCGATTATTTTGACCTGATATTTCTAATTCTCCAACTAACAAAGTAAGGGTTTTTTTTCTTGAAAGCAACCGATTTAAAACATGAGCTTTACATCAATTTTTCAAACAATCTGTCCAAAAAGGACATGTTCATTCATATTGGAAATACTCTGTATTACATCTCGAATTTCACGTTTGTAATGGAGCATAATCGATGTGAATAAAGCAATAATGTTCTTCGCAAGTGAAAGTTCAAAATGAAATTTCTTGTTATCGACTTTCTACGACTTCTTTTGCGGCGCAAAGTTTTGGAACACTTTTCTTTCGTTAATTTTACGCGAGAGAGAATTCCTCAATATGCCAGTTTATAATCTGGCTTAGAGTCACTGCGGAAGGCCTATTTGGTACACCGTTTTATTTTCTCGCTGATTAGAAGTGCTGTTTCACAGCAATTTGTGGCGGCGTAATAATGCTTTCCAAAATCTCTCAGTTTCAAAACATGACCAAAATTTATCACATAGAACATAAAAGCCAACGATATTTCCATAGGGACATTTTTTTGCTTCGGTACAGTAGCTGCGAGGATGCTCCGAATATCACCTTTGATTGTTATCTATAAAAGGCCTGTGTATTTGTTTTTAACACGACGATGGTCGAATTCTACTTTGGTTCTACTTTCCTCAACGGTTTTGAGGTTTTGCGGTGCCTCCAAAGAGGTCAAATGAAAAAAATTGTACCAAAGTCGTGCGGGAACTTGTTTTATTCTGCATGTGCAGAGGGCTGGAGTAGTCATTAAGACTAACTTCAACATCAAAAAAAAGAAGAAATTGATAGCGTTCACGTAAGTTTTGGCAACAAAGGAATCAATAGCTTCACCTTGGATAAATGATTCGAGACAACTTTTCTCTCAGTATTTTTGGGATTCAGTCAAAAAATATTTTTTCGGAATAAATAGTAAGAGAATAAAGTTCAAATTGCTTGATCGATCGTACTTATTTTCTGCTTCGAGAAGTGTAATCTTCAGGACTTGATTATCTTCAAGCCCCACAGGTGTTCTCAGTCGGTTTTAATTTGCGTCCACGGGGCGTCTTTCCTACAATAGAAACCTCGTAAGGAGGTTCGGCTCATTTCCATTCTCTAAAGTGATAAAAAATAAATGTCCTTTATGCATCAAATTCGTAATTTTCGGTCACGGAACTATACTCAAAACAATGTTTTTTTTTTTTTTATGAACTTATCTCCGACTTAAATTTCAATGCACAAAGGCTGTGCATTAAGAATCGAAGCTACTTGGTGACGATTTGACGCAAAGTGCTGATCTAATTTCTGGAGAGCTTTTTATAAGTATGTTAACACATCATTCTGAAATGTTTGAGGGCACTCGTTTTTGAGCAGAGGTGAATTATATATCTTTTAGGCTTAAAAGTTTCTGAAAGGTGATAATCAAGTCTCCCTGACGTTGGTGAGTGCGGGGGCTCTAAGGAATAATTGCGTGTTTATCATTCGTTATTCCTTTTCGGGGTTAGTCAAATTCTCTGTTATCATTAAGATAAGAAATAATGTTGTTCTCTGTGCTAATAAAACGGTAAAATCGAACGTGCTTCGTCCGTGTGTCGATACATTAAAGAAAAAATTGCAAGCGTTTGAGCTCCAACATATGGTGCTAAATATTTTATGTAAGACTTCAAAGGAGCGAGCACTCATCTTTTACAAACACAACCTACGACAAAAAAAACTTTTCACCTCTAAAGAACAATTGAGAAATCGAGACCAAAGTTTTGCCGCAATTCAACAGGCCTTTTTCAATTAAAAAGCCTCATTTCAATTTGTGGATTCATAATGCAAATTCAACCTCACATCTCCTCTCTTAAATTGATATGGAGGAGGAATCGAATCATTTTGTTCAAACCGAATCTTTGGCGCAAAAGTTGTGCGGCATTGTTTAATAAGGGTGTCGAAAAATTGCAAGCACAGTAATATTAACGTAAGGAAAGCACAACTTTCACAACTGAACTTTTTTTCTTATCAACTTGCCATGACATGAATTAATATTCTCTCCTATAAATCAAACGGTCACGATATTTTTTGCATCGCCAAAATGCCGTAACTCAAAATAACAATGGATCAAGTCTATCAAAAAATATATGAATGCTTACCTCACTCGTTTCATTGTCACCTTTTAATCTTGAGGCCGATCAACATCTCAGCTGCAACTCTGTCTAGGAAGCAACCTTTACAATTCCCAAATAACTGTGAGAGATGTAAAAGTTAAGAATATCAAAGAGGCGGATGAACAAAGGTGTAGCGACTCCGACGGTAGTAACATTTAATAGACATGTAGTTGACTTACAACCGATTTAGAATGGATTTCTTTATTTCTTTTCCATAAATCGGACGGTCACGATATGTTTTGTATCGCCAAAATGCCGCAACTCATAATTCCCAAATAACTGCAAGAGATGTAAAAGTTACGAATATCAAAGAGCTGCGGATGAACAAAGGTGTAGCGACTCCAACAGTAGTAACATTTAATAGACATGTAGTTGACTTACAACCGATTCAGAATGGATTTCTTCATTTCTCTTCCGCTTGTTTGTCCTTCCGCCTATTTTGGGGGGCATTTTGTTTGATTACTTGTTTGGTTTGGTTTGTGTTAAATCAATGGGCCAGAAAAAAACACTCAATGCATATTCCTAAATAACGTATACTTTCCAATTTCAGCATCAGAGGCAATGGCGAGGAATTCAAGCTTCCTAATCCTATTGGTCTCTTTGTATCTCATGGACTTCGCTATTGCCAACATTCCGTGCAAGACAGAAGTTAGCTTACCTGGTATGGCTCTCAAAGGATTCGTCTTTAAAAAGGTCCCAGTAACAGCTCCTCATGTGTGCGATATCACCTGTGAGAGAGAAACGATATGTCAAAGCTACAATTATGTAATTGGGGAAAAGTCCTGTGAATTGAAATCCCGAACCAAGGAAGCAAGGCCCGATAATTTTCAGCCAGATGATTTACGCTTTTACATGGGACGCATTAGTGGTAGAAGTATGTATCCGGTTTAGTTTATTTTACATACAAATCTTTCTCAGTGAGTTCCTAGTAAGACCTCGCTACTTTCTGAGAGCTGGTGTCCGATTGGTTGGTTATTAAATAGAGTCAGTGTCTTAAAGCAAAATTCGCCTTCCATGTATACATTGATATCAGCTAAACTTCTCAGCTCTTAATTATTGTTATTCCATGTTTATCTTGCCTGGACAAATATATTTTCAGATCTAATCTGTTTTGCAACTTCTATTACCCTTAAACTATTAATGAAGTCATGTCTATATATTAGCCCCCTTAGGATCTATTCCTGAATTACCAGCGTTATCGTGCCAAGAGATAAAATTAAGTGAAGGTAAAGACAGCATCAGTAAAAATTACTGGTTGGATCCAACTAATGTCGGGAGCTCAAAGTTGGTTTATTGCGACATGATTTTGGAAGGTAAGTCAGTATACCAAGAACAGAATTTACACAGCGTTTGGTCTACCCTTGCCCTGGCCTTCTGTGAAATGTTTTCACCTTGTCTCAGTGATTTCTTCGATTAATTTTCAAATAGACATCGATGAGTGTAAAGGCAGCAATGACGTTTGTGACGAAAATGCAAACTGCTCCAATACTGTTGGGTTTTATAATTGCACCTGCAAAGAAGGATTTACTGGGGATGGACGCTCGTGCTCAGGTAAAATAGTTACAGACATGCCGAGGTACAACATTTAATTATTTTTTCGCCTAAAAAACACTTGAATTACATTTGAGCTATCTGCAATCGAATGAGTGAATAATAGACCAATAATGGCTTGCATGCTATATCAGTGGACCCTTAGTATTACACAATGCAATTTTAGCAGGAACTACTGTCCTACTATTGTTAAGTTTTGTCTTTTTAAGCAGCATTACCCATACATGTTTATGCACGGAGTTGCCATGATCTACATCCGGTTTTTTTCAGAGCCATCATGTTAGGAAATTAAAAAAAAACATTAGAGAAGAGAATATAATATCTAGGTTGCACGTTTCAAAAGTCTAGTTCGTTAAAGACGAAAAAGTGAAAGCTTTTACTTATTATTTGAAATGATTAAAGTAATTACAAATCGTCAGGTGACAAAAATAAAGTGCAAAATGTATTTACGGTTTCTCAGATATTGACGAGTGTAAAGGAAATCACTCCTGTCATGTGAATGCTAAGTGCAACAACACCCTTGGATCACATGTATGTGAATGTCAGCCTGGATATACTTGAAATGGACAAAATTGCACAGGTGAATTTAATCTCTTGGCTACAATATTTGGAATAGTCCTACTGACACGTTCGACAACAGCGCCGCACCATTCAGCCGCGTCGCAAGAAAATAAGATAACTGATCATTCAGTCATAACTCGTTTTAATTAAGCAGCCCTTTCTCATATTGAGGACCTTTTAGGTAATTTTCCTGACTTTTGAATGAACAAATTTGGTAACTGATATAGTTGATATTCTACTTTTAATTGAACTTTAAATCAATGATTGACAAAAGCATGAAAACAAGATGGATATGTGAGTGATTTTGCATGGCACTGAGTTTTTGTTGACGCTTAAGATATATTTGAGGGAAGAAGTTGGAAATTATTATCATCAAGTTTTAATGAAATAATCAAGATACTAAGAGCGCCGTGATTGGTCAAAAACCCATCGTTGACTGCACCTATAAATCCATGGAAAATTGATTGTTTTCTCTCAGACGTTGACGAATGCAGCAAGGCTCATACCATCAAAATGAACGGATGCCATCCAAATTCATCTTGCACTAATACCCAGGGCTCATACAACTGCTCTTGCAATCCTACGTATATTGGAGATGGTTTTGAATGTAAAGGTTAATTTGGTTTTTCATGAAGGCGATGAAATCTATATTTTGTTTCCCACGTGAAACGTAGCAGTAAATTGGCTTAGAGCTGACTTTCATTCGAAATTCACATCCAGGAGGCATAATTTTACGCTCCCTTGTGTATAAAAACGAAACAACTTTTGATTATACATGACTATAAATATATGAAAATCATGCATGTGCATTGCGGTTGAAGAAACGAATATAGAGGCAATTCTCGCAGTTATCGATACCACTGAACTAGTAGTGAAAATAAGGCCTGAAAAAAATTCAGGTCCGTACGGGATTTCAACCCATGACCTTTACGATACCGGTGCAACGCTCTACCAACTGAGCTAACAGGCTAACTGGGAGCTGCTAGTTACAAATAAACCATCTAATTGGCGAATACATTAATGTAAACATATGAAAATCATATATGTGCACTGTTACTGCCAGTATAGTAGTGTTCAAAACTGCGAAGATCGCTTTAATGTTTGAAACTTTTGATTATGTTTTTAAAACCTTACACGAACTTTTACATGATGCAGACATGACACACTACGTGGAACTAAAAAACTGTTAAGAAACTCTAACCTTAAAAGATTCCCCTATAATAACAGTTATGATCAATCAAACTCATTTGACTTTTGCAAGCCAATTTGCACTATGGTTATAAATAACTAGATGATGCCAATAGGCAAAGTTCTTACACAGTCATGGGAAATAATTGTGTAATTACCAAATACCTCTGGGCTGGTATCGTTGTGTGGGAGGTGAGGATCAAAAATGTCTTAAGCGCATTTGGTAGCATTCAGTTGAGGTACAAACAACTACAGGCTTTGATAGGCGATAAAAGTAAGAGGAAACATAACTCTTTATAATACTATCATTTCATTTTAGTTCTTTTTTGCATCATTATTGTCCAACGTAAAATTCTCTTTAAAATTAATTTAATGCATAGTTGTTCTTGTAACACGCAAGTCCTATCTGGTTATTATCGAACTGATTGACTTGAAAAATGTCAACAACAAAAAAATGTTATCATTGGTACTGCAACATTTTATAATGTTTATTCATTTTAGTAGCCGACCCATGTTATTATCATCATAAAAACTTGAGTGATGCCGATAGAAAGAACAATTACGCTATACCGGGATTTGACATGTACTACTTAGCCCCTTAATTAATGTAAAGTCACTTTTCTTCTTAAGTACAAGTTTCACCACTGATTGACAAGCTGCTAGAATTATAAGACGTTAGAAAATATCTTGAACCATTTATTTTAATACCTACAGTCCTTTTGCAAATTTCATTTCACTTCGCAGCCGATCCTTGCTTTCATTATAAAAACCTAAGTGATGCCAATAGAAAGATAAGTTACGTAACACCTCACGGTTCAGCGTTGTGTGACAACCAACTCTCTGAGGAATGGTATCGTTTTGTGGGAGCTGCAGGAACAAAAATGCCAACAACGCGTGTGCCAGCATTCAGATGTGGTACAGGCTGGTCAGGCTGGCTGATGACTGCTCATCCTACAGTGGAAGATGGTGAGGTTCAAAGGACGGTCTGCTTTAGTGATCGCTCTACTGGTTGCAAATACTTAACATATATTTTTGTAAAAAACTGTGGATCCAACTTTATCTACGAACTTAAAAACCCACCTAGTTGTAACTTACGCTATTGTGGTACAGACTGAATGTAAAGCAAATGTACTTCGCGTAGTAAGAGGACTCATAAATCGCTCCGTAGGTACACGTGTACAAGGTATTGACATGCGACGTATTCAACTTTTCTTCTCTATCGTCAACATTATCAGCAGATTTTAACTTTCGTGGCAAACGAGTATTTATTTCATTAGAATGATGATTCTCATCGGATAGCCTTTGTCATTGAAGAGAGAATTGCCCGAAGGATCTTTAAAGTAATCTTCAAGTAAAATCTGCAAGACACAAACTCTCAAGCTTATGGTTTTTGAGTCTTTTATGTTTTTTTTTTTTTTTCGTTGTTTTCATTCTTCTGTTGCTCTAATTATAAACCATGGTTATTTTAGCGTTGGTCAGGGGAATACAAACAGTCGCTATCTTTCGTTATAGGCATAGAAAAAAAAGTGATGACTCTTAAAATCCGATGTCCTATGATATTACGTAAAGTTAACGTAATAATAGTAACTCAGTATTTTGAAACGTTAAACCAATTTCCAGACACGCAGTAAGCAAAATTCAATAGTTTAGCCTGCGTAACCGTGTGTTAAATGTGTCCGAATCGACCAGAATTCATTTGAAATTATTGGATCGCTTGCATCTCACGCTTATTGGAATCCAAGTTAAAGATCTTTACACAATGGCTTCAAAGTTTCCCTATACAGCTTATTTAACTAAGCGCATGGGCACTTCATTTATTCGAGACAAAATTTGTTCAAATAATATTATATAGGTAATCACGCGTTTCCAGTGCAATTTGGGATAAAACAGAACGAGGAAATTTTAAACGACTGACCAAATTGCACAAAGCCGTAAGGCGAGTGCAACTTGCATGTGTATTATTAAGTTTAAAAGCTGCATGTAGCTTTTAAAAGTTGATCTATTTTACTATGGTTAATGTTTGCCTACAACATAAACACGCTAAAAGAAAGGTATTCAGAACTGCAATGTGTTAAAAAAAAAGTATTTAGAGTAGCTTAGGCAAACACAAGTTGTAAACAACTTTTTACACCGTTTAAGTACATCGCCAAAAATATTTTACAGGAATGTTAGATTTGAAATCAAAATCACAGTTTCTCTCGGCGAAGTTTTCCTTTTATATAATGCAAAAATATTCAAAGAATCCTATGAAAAATAGTAAGCACAGAAAAGAAACCCACTCTCACCGTAACCCCCAAAGGCTACTGCCTGATATTTCAATATTCTAACTAAGACTAGTCTTCCAATCATTTGATGTTCATTTGTCTCTAATTTACAATAAGAGACCTGAACACAAAGCAAATGGGGCAAAGCAAGGCGAGTTTCTTGACAACGTAGCAAAATAGACTCTTCAAAGCAAAGTGATATGAGCTGGGTCAATTGTGGCTCAGCTTCTTGAGTGTTGTAAATAAATTATCTCATTATTTAACAAAAACTGTATATCTCTTTGTAAATAAATTTAACTTACACGGACTACTTTTAGCTGAGTTTCATAACATAAACACGAGTAAGCGTTAAGGGCAATGTAGTCCATGGGTCGGAGTAGGTTCTCGATACCACTCATCTAATAGCGATCGCGAAAGAGTAGCTTTCACCGTTTTTTACTGAAGTTAATGTCAATAACCAGGGAAAAATAACAACAACAACAAGGAAATGTTGCAGTAAAGTAAAAACAGAGCCATAAATAAAAACTGGGTTTAACTTTACATCGCAACGATTCAGTAACAAATGGAGAGGGTTATTGAAAAAGATTTTAACGTAAGGAACAGAAAAAGGAAAATAAGGAAATTTTTAACTTAATATTGAACATTTTTCTTGATTAATTGCAAGTAGTTTTCACAAGTAATGTTTGAATTATGAAGTTAATAGTAATAGAAAAAAAATTGCAAAAAGGCATCTCTTGTAGTTCATACCTTTGTTAGTGCTAAGGGGATGTACATAAAATATTGTCCCGTATGGGACAAGGGACAAAGGGGAGGGGGAAGGTTCTTTATAAAAGAACAATGGGAGAAATCATTGTTACCCAAATTGCTCTGAAAAAATTCATATTCACATTCCGCTGGTAAATAAAGTTATCGATAAAATGTGTAAACGCACTGGGCGGTTAACTTCGCTAGGTTAATATATTTTTTTTCCATAAATGAATCAGTCGGAAATGTTGCAGAATAAAGTCTGATAATAAAACCAGGTGCTGTAATATTGCCCATCGTCTTCCGTTGCCGGATTCCATCATTTATCCTGTCGATGTCATCTGTCCGGCAGAAGGAAGTGAATAACGTTTTCGTACACCACAAATGTAAGTGCACATGCTGGCGTTACTCTAAAAAGAAACAAAATCAACAACAATCAAACGCACAATGCACCGTAAAATCGACAATGAACGTTTTACATATATTACAGTTTCAGGGTTTCTTCTAAAGCGCTCCTTTGCTGGATTTCCAAAAACAAAAAAACCGCTAAAACTTACACTAACATATCAGGTGGGGCATAAACATTTGTGATAACGATAAGTATCTTAATAATTTCACAGTATTTGAGCATGTAACTGACGAAAACAATGACATGACACCTACTCCAAATTTTATAGCCTCTTAATGTATCTATCGCCTGTCTCTTCTTCCCAGTTTCTCACAGACTAGAGGGTGCAAATAAGTTCCAACACCTTATGGGGGGTACCCCATCTCTTAAGACCCTTTCCTTTACAAAGCGCTACCTAAAATTAAAGATGAGAGCCCACTAAAACCTCTTGGCCAATTCTAGATTATACATTGCGGTTTAACACATAAAACTAACAAGCAAATCTACTTGTATCATCAAATTTATTTTTAACATTTAGCCTTACCTGAGGACACTGGGAATTAATCCTTTATAAAATCCTGTGACTCCTTCATGCCTAAGATTTTGAAAAGAACCTGCCGTGAGGAGAGGCCAGAAAAAGAAGAATACCTTCTTTCATAAAAATGTGGACTTTACCACTACGCCGTAAGTCAATCCAAAAATTGGATCCAGTTCTCAAACAAGCTGGTTTCACTTCTCCGCCAATTTTGGTCTAGTTCTTTTTCAAATTGTTTCAAACGGGCAAAACATGTACCTCTCTTTAATGTAGAGGTTTGAACTGACTAGAGATGGAAAGCTAGTCTATAACGTATCGAAAACTTTAAGTCCTCATGTCAAGTTCCAACTTACCTGAAAGTCTTACTAATCACATCCAACGCGCCTTTGTATTCCACCATCGTGTACTGATTCTTTAGAAAAGTAAAATTCATGAACAATAAATGACAGCAGGAAACAGTAAATACTGAACGATTTAACAAATCAGACTTGCTTAGAGACAGCTCCAGATATATTCAATTGGTTTTAGCTAATTTTATGGGCACAGGATCAAAACCTTCGCGCCGTGCGTTCTCATAACCATCTTGGATCCGTGTTTCTTAAGAGGAATAGAGAGACTGAAAGAGGGTGAAAGCTACTCTCCCTCGTGAGATTTGGTATTTATCCTCATTGTAGGGTTTTCCTGGCCTTTTGTTGGTGCCCATTTGAACCACTGGGAGGGGGGATGTGTGGGGCTAACGAATCTTTTCCCAAGGAACCGACACAATGACCTAGCTGAGGCTCGAGGCCCGAGCACAGGCCACATTAAACTGGAGTCCAGTAAACCAACCGATGAGATCACCGGCCTGAAAACTAAAAACAGCCTTAATCTACAAGTTTATTTCAAGATAATAGCATACAACAGTAAAACGAAATCTAAATCTATGTCAAAAGATTAATCATTTGCTAATGAATCTCCCATTCTAACCTGAAGTCTTGCTCTAACCACTTGATAAGGATATGTCGCTGTTGCGGCGAAAAGTTTCGACAGTGAAGCCATTACAAGGTACTCAGTTGAACTCTATGAAGAAAATGAAAGTTAGCAAAACATAAATTAGAGAGCAAAACATTTTATATAAAAAAACGAACTACTACATTTTCAGCACTTCAGAGTGATTCCCAAGATAACCCACGGTTACATAATAATAAACGTCATCCTATGAGTACCTTCCTACCAGCCACATGTACAACAAAGGTAATAGAAGTTGTCTTTTGGGCGTCAGTTGTAGCTTCAAAATGATGAAGCTCGTCATGGAGGACTACTACTCAAGATGAGAAGCCAAAAACTTCCCCCACCCTTCCCTCTCTCGTGTTCTCCCTTTACATTCGCCACTGGCCATTACATGTGTTCGTGTTAACCCTTTACACCCTAACATCAATATCCATATTCTCCATACTGTTCTCTGTACATTTCCAAAGATACTAACAAGGATAATTTCTTAAACAGTCAAGAACTTTTTCGGTGGCTGAATATTTCCTCTATTCTCATGACCTCCATGTGTGATTCAGAGGTGATATTGTAAGGAGAAGTTAGATGTCAGTCAATCTTGGGGGGGGGGGGGCAAAGGGTTGATTCTTATCAATCCATCTGGGTGGAGAGGGAAGTTGAGAGAAAAGTTTCGTTCCAGTAAATGACAACACTTCAGTCATCCACCCTAAGCTATTAACATGATCAGAGTAAAAGCACTTCACATGTTTTGTATGTCAAGGATTAAGATCAAGAGTTTCTTGTTTGCTAACTCGGATGAATTTGTGAGCTTTAACACGTATACAATCAGCTATACAGACACGTGCAGACAGTATTCACCAGCTTCTTGTTGATTGGTGTTCCAAAATATTGACTGTAGCCTTCCTTCAGCTCCTCATAGGCCATGAATTGCAGTGCTACGTGTGATACGCCAAAAATACCTGGAACGTAACCCTGGTCAAGTAAAATATAATGATATGAGCAAACTTCATG
Organism: Pocillopora damicornis; assembly: GCF_964200805.1. Lineage (NCBI taxonomy): Eukaryota > Metazoa > Cnidaria > Anthozoa > Scleractinia > Pocilloporidae > Pocillopora > Pocillopora damicornis. The sequence goes on along the minus strand of NC_142670.1, from coordinate 32,651,269 downwards.
TTCCATCCAAACACATAAACTCAGGTAAACTCTAAGCTAGGCAAAGATAGCGAGGTCTTAACTCTAAGACTGATGTTTGTGCTTCTCTTTTGTTTTTGCTCTTTCCTTCCCTTTTTCTCTTTTTGTTTGTTTTTTTTTCCCTTTTTTAAGGAGGTTTGAAAACCACTGTTGGCTTAGTGCATATGCAGTAACCAAAACATACTAACTACAATATTAAAATGTTTTACATTAAGTCTCAAAAGTGAATATCAAAGACATAATTGTGATTGCATCATGCAGACCTACATCTGTAAGATACCTAAAGTTCTCTGCAATCAGAGTACCAAACAATGAGTCACTTAAAAAAATAGGCCCAATGTATTGGTGTACAGTTTTCAAATTGTGCTCCATAAGAACACTTTTACACTTCCACTATTGAATCTCCCATGTACATGTAAGAACTAAATACTATATATATATATATATATATATATATATATATATATATATGATGAGGCCCAGAAGGCCGAAACAGTACTGTCTGCAGTTAGTTATATATATATATATATATATATTTAATAATTCCTCTATTATACTACATTTTATTCCATTATTTTTTTTGTCCTTAAGCTCAAGTTATTAAGGTACACATGGAGCGGTACACACCACTTGTGACTTCTTGGATTTGGTTGACTTTATTAGAGACCAATACCCTGCATACTTCACCACAAGACCAGCAGACACAGTCAAAATAATCTCAATTTTTAACTTGATCAATCAATCAAAAAGCTGTCAACAGATACATATCAAGGTTACCTTGTATAAACCTCTCGACCCCTCATGTCTCCACAACTTTAACGGAGCATCTGTATGGATCAAGGAGTACAAAATAAGGCATGCATCTGGATTTCATGTAAGTGAGGAATTGGTGAGCACAATTACATGCCCCACTACCTTGATTCCAGTTCACAGTGAAATTGTGATTGAGAAAAGTATCAAACAATTTATTATTCACTGCTGAATCAACGTTAGGCTTATAAAAAACTAAGGAAATGATCACAAACTTGAAAGAGCTCTTGATTTTTAACTACATTGTCCTTGTAAGTTGCATGTCTGAAATGTATCAAGAACAGTACGGGGGAAATACATACTGATGGAAGTGTGTAAATGGTTCACTTTTCTTTTCTCTCTCTTAGGTAAAAAGGTGTCATTCATCTTTGCAAACAAATATCTTACCAAAAATTCATTTGTACTGAGGTGTTTGTGTTTTTTCAGCAAGAGAATCAGAATATTAGAGACATAAGCGAGTTTTGACCACCCATATTGAATTTGTTAGGCAACCTGGCACAAACCACCAAAAAGTTAATTCATCATTCTAATTAGCAAATAGATGGACCTTAATTGTTGGAAAGTAAGTCAACGTGATATAACTTAAAACTTTTCCTAAAATGATCTCCATAATAACGCAACACAATCGGTTACTCGCCAAACATACAATTATCTATTTGTTCAAAATTGATCAGCGCACTTGAATGAATGTGTAAAGGGCATCGCATGAATTAATGTCTGATAACATCTCGAACCGTGAACACGACCCTGAGAGTGATGCTAAATGAGCACGCTTCAAACTTCGAGTCTCTCAACGGAGACAAACACCCTGTCCCTGATGCTTTTTTCAAAACATATTCCAATTCCTTCATTAAATTTTTTTCATATATCTGTAGTTCTTAACAGTAGAAACAAAACAAGATCATAAAGACTGCCTTGATAAGCTCCCCCGTGGAAAAACGCCAGAGTTTCCCCGAGAGGTTTCAGAATTCAGACCACCTGTACATGCTCTAAAATTCAAATTCAAATAAAAGATTATTTGGGACTAGAAGTTATTAGGATCGCACAAGTTATTAGTAAACTTACACAGCCACAGAATTTAAAAAAGGAACCAAAACTGCATAGTTTCTTTGAGATCAGCTTAGATTTATAAGGCCTATTTGGTGCACCGTTTTATTTTGTCCCTTGTTAGAAGTGCTGTTTCACAGTATTTTTTTTTGTTTGTTTTCAGTTATTTGCGTCGGTGAAATATCGCTTTCAAAAATCTCACACTTTCAAAATATGGCCAACATTTATCAAATAGAACATAAAAAAACCACGATATTTCCATAGGGACATTTTCTAATATAATAGCTTTCCCTCGATGGCTTTGAGGTTTTGCGGTGCCTTGAAGGAGATTAAATGAAAAAGAGCACAAAAAATTAGCCAAATCTCGTGCAGCAACTTCTTTATTCTCCATGTGTAGAGGGCTGGATTAGTCTTTAAGACGAATATCAACATTTAGACAAAGTAATTGATAGCATGAATCATGAGGTTCATTTTGGATAAATGATTCTAGACAACTTTTCTCTCAAATATTGATAACTGAGTTCAGTCAAAAAATATTGTTTGGGAATAAATATTAAGAGAATATAGTTCAAATTGCTTGACCGATCGTACTTCTTTTCTGCTTTGAAAAGTGGAATATTCAGGACTTAATTATCTTCAAGTGGCACCGGTCCGGCGGTTGTAATTTACGTCCACGGGGGCGTCTTTCCTACAATAGAGACCTCATAAAAAATAAATGTCCTCAATGCATCAATTTTTGGTCACGGAACCATAGTTAAAACAATTTTTAAGGACTTAACTCGGACTCAAGTTTCAATGCACAAAGGTTGTGCATTAAGAAACGAAACTACTTGGCGACGATTTGACGCAAAATCTCTGGAGGGCTTTTCTTAAGTCAACACATAATTCTGAAATATTTGAGGGCACTCGTTTTTGAGCGGGAGGTGAAATAGATATCTTCTAATCTTCAAATAAAATCTGCATGACGCAAACTCTCAAGCTGATGGTTTTCGAGCCTTTTAATTGTGAATTTCTTTTTTTGGGTATATTTTTAAAAATCCTTCTTTAGCTGTAATTATTAACCATGGTTATTTAAGCGTAGGTTCACAGGAATACAAGTAGGCGCTGTCTTACAATATCGGCGTAGAAAAAAAAAATGTAAAGACAGTCAAAATCTGATGTCCTATGAAATTACACAAAGTTAACGTAATAATTGTGACTTAGTATTTTGGAACGTTAAACAAATTTCCAGACACAAAGTAAGCAAAATTCAATGGTTTAGCCTGCGTAACCGTTATTTAATTAAGCGCACAGGCACTCCATTCATTCAAGATGAAATTTGTCAAAACAATTTTTTGCAGCGATTTGTATAGGTAATCAGGCGTTTCGATTGCAATTTGGGAGAAATCAGCACGAGTAAATTTTTTAAAGGCTAACCAAATTGCATAAGCCATTGGGGCGAGTGCAACATGCATGAGTACGATTACGTTTAAAAACTGCATGTAGTTTTTAAAAGTTGACCAGTTTTTCAAAGTTAAATGTTTTCCTACAACAGAAACGCAAAAAGAAAAATATTCGAAGCCGCGATGTGCTAAAAATAAGACTTAGAGTAGTATAGGTGAGTTGTAAGGTGTTGTAAACAACTTTGTACACCGTTCAAGCACATCACCAACAATTTTTCACAGAAATGTTAGATTTGAAATCAAAATTGTTTTAACCTGCAAAAATGTTTAAAGAATCCTATGAAAAATAATGAGCGCTGGAGAAAAACCCACAAGAGCCACTTCTTTTCTAAGACTAGTCTTTGAATCATTTGATGTTTATTTGTTTCTAATTTACAAGAAGAGACCCGAACACAAAGCAAATGAGGCAAAACAAGGCGAGTTTGTTAACAACGTATCAAACTATCTAAAAATCGTTGGTGCTCTTTTCAAAGGAAAGTGATATGAGCTGAGTCACTTTGTGACTCAGCTGCCTGAGTGGTAGAAGGGCATCGCATATGTAATCTCATTTAACAAAAGCTTTATCCCTTTGTAAATACATTTAACTTACACGGACTTTTTTATGTAGTCCATATGCCAGAGTAGGTTCTCGGTACCACTCATCTAATGAAATGTTATGTAAAAGACTCTTCAAATTCACTTGATAGCAATCGCGAAAGAGTAGCTTCTACCATAATATCAGTAACCAGGGAAAATGACAACAACAACAAAGAAATTTTCGGGTAAATGCATGAAACCAGAACCCAGTAAGGCAAAAACAAAGTAATCAATCAAAACTGGTTTTAACTTTACATCACAACAATTCAGTAATAAATGAAGAAACTTATTGTAAAAGATCGTAACGTAAGGAACAGCAAAAGGAGAGTAAGATAGTTTTCTTTAGAACTGTCACAATTAATTTAATATTGAACATTTTCCTTAATTAAATTGCAGGTAATTATCTAAAAATACTCTAAAAAAAAACAAACAAACAAACAAACAAACAATCAAATGAAAAAATACAGTAAAACCAATAATGAACGTGTTCACAGATATTGCAGTTTCTGGATATCTTCCGTAGCGCTCCTCGGCTGGATTTCCGAAACTCGAAAAAAAAAAAAAGCAGAAAACCGCAAAAGTTTACACTAACACATCAGATGAAGCACCACCGAGTTCTGTCCAGTCGAACATGTGGATTCTCTTTCGCCTCTGCCAAACCAACGAGATGAAAATACCTTAAAATACTAATTACTTTTTCTACCGCACACCTTTTCTTTGACATGTTACAGTATTGTTATTACAAAAGGTGAATTGCCAATCAGTTGGCATTCTAGGCCCAGAGGTTGTCTTAAGCTTTACTTTGAGCCTTACTGGTGAAATGAGAGTGACTTTGCTCTAGGCTGAGAGGTCATTACCTTCTATCAAAATCAAGACACCTGACATCTCCACAAATGTTAATGAGTGAAAAAAGTGGCTATAGTACTTAGGTAATCTGGCCCAAACCACCAAAACTTTCCCCAACATCTCAAAAATAACGCAACACAATCGGTTACACGCCAAACATAAGATTATCTATATGTTTGGAATTAATCAGCGCATTAGGACGAATATGGAAAGGCTACCGGGCATCAAGTGAATTAACATCCGATAACATCTTAACTGTGAACAGGACCCTGAGAGTGACGCTAAATGAGTACGCTTCAAACTTCGAGTCTCTTGACTCAGGCAATCACCATGTCTAAGATGCTTTTTTCGAAATAGTTTCAAAATTCTTTTATTACATTTTTTTTCGAATTTCTTTAGTTCTTAGCAGTACATACAAAACAAGAATGTAAATATTGCAAAGAAAAGCTCGTCCATGGAAAAGCGCCAACCTTTCACTTAGAGGTTTCAAATTTCAGAATTTAGACCACCTGCTCATGGTCTAAAATTCAAATTCAGTTGAAAGATTCCTTAGGACTAGAGGATATTAGGATAACACAGTTCTAACTCAATTTAGTCATCTCAATAAAATTTTGTTAAAAAGTTCTCATCTATTGTTCAGTCGCATGTCGCATTTAAACAATGTTAAAATGAGTGAGCAACGCCGCGTAAAAAAAACAAACAAACAAACAAACAAAAAACCCAGAGAGAGAGCAAGCCTCTACTAGTATAAAAGTTTTGCATTCAAATGATGGTCATTAATACCTTATAGGACCTGTCAAGTCTCTCATTTTAAAACAACCTATACGATACTATATCATATTGTGGTGACGAAGGGGTTGGAATACGCGCGAGAAATTCTTCAGTGCTGTAATTTGGGAGCAGCTTACATCATAAATTTAAGTAACGTAAGAATAAAAAGAACTTGAACTGACACATGTTAGATGACAAAAAAAACCTGTCACATTTGCAGCGTCATTAACTTAAATGAACTTCACAGTCGCCCAATTGTTAGTGTCAGGCTGAGTAATAAATTATTAAAATTTTCTGGAATTACGTGGGTTTGTTTGCATTTCCGTAGAATATTTCTGCAATTTATTTAGCCTGATCCTGAACTTAAATTCGATTGTAGCTTCATCTCTGCACTCAAGTTTTTATGTCGTTCTCGAATAATGGAATCTTGTTTACTATGAACAAATTAACTGCATCCCACATCATCAATACTTGGAACAGACAATTTGACGTTCCTCAAGGTTAATTATGTTTTCCTTAGCTCATGGATGGGTTTCTTTAGTTAGGCGATGGATTACGAAAAGATGACAGGGATGTGTTATGAAAATACTCCTAAGAGCTGTTTTGAAAGAAGCTTTCGTATGCTTGTAGCTAAAATTTACCAAACTTTAATTTGTGCCTAAAAGCTAATAATTTATACCGATTAGTTTTCATTTAAAATGAATGAAACAAATATCCTCGCCATTGGTTAGAAAACATCGCAAACAGAACGATTATAATATTTTAACTTCCGGCCCGAATCTTGTTAAATTCAATACTTGAGAGGAGCGAAAACAGAAACCATGAAGTTCTTTTTTCAATGTTAATTATTAGACTTTGGCTTAAAACAAACGGTTGGTATCGTAATCATAGTCAAAATACCTTGATGAAAGACAACATTTTTAACTCGGTAGCAGTCAAGTGGTTGAGGACCGCATTTGGTATATTTATCAGCTCTAGAGTTACGTAGAATGAGTTTGACTAAAATCCCAAAATAGGGTTTGGTAAATATTTGAGGGAAAACTAACTACGGCTACCTTTTAGGATTTAGTTTTCAGATATCACCTATGAATGCCATTCATAGGAGGCCTGTGTATTTGTTTTAACACGATGGTGGTCGAATTTTACTTTGTTTCTACTTTCCCTCGACGGTTTTGAGGTTTTGCGGTGCCTTGCAAAAGATTAAACGGAAAAAAAAATTGTGGCAAATGTCGTGCGGGAACTTACTTTATTCTCTATGTATAGAGGGCTGAAGTAGTCTCTAGGACTGCCATAAACAATTAAAACAAACAATTGATAGCGTTCATATAAGTTTCGGCTAGAACTGAAAAATGAGGCTCGTTTTGGATAAATGATTCGAAACAGCTTTTCTCTCAACCTAATGATAACTCAGTAAAAAAAAAATTTTTTGGGAATAAATAGTAGGAGAATAAATTTCAAATTGCTTGACCGATCGTACTTCTTTTCTGCTTTAAGAAAAGGAATCTTCAGGAATTAATTATTTTTAAGTCACACAGGTGTTCTTATCTCGGCCTCAAGTTTCAATGCACGAAGGCTGTGCATTGAGTAACAAAGCTACCTGGCAATAATTTGACGCAAAGTGCGGATGTAATCTCTGGAGCGCTCTTCTTAAGTATGTCGACACATCCTTCTGAAATGTTTGAGGGCACTCGTTTTTGAGCAGAGGTGAATTATATACCTTTTAGGCTTAAAAGTTTCTGAGAGCTGATAAACAAGTCTCCCTGACGTTAATGAGTGCGGGGCTCTAAGGAATATTTGCGTGTTTATCATTCGCTATTCCTTTTCAAGGTAAGTGAAATTCTCTCTTATCATTAAGATGAGAAATAAGGTTGTTTTCTGTGCTAATAAAACAAAAATATTGAACGCGCTTCATCCGTGTCTTGATACATTAAAAAAAAAATTGAAAGCGTGTGAGCTCCAACATATAATACAAAATATTTTATTGCGGAATTCATAGAAGCAAGCACTCATCTTTTACCAACACAACCTACGACAAGACAATTTTTTTCGCTAAAGAACAAATTAATGAATCGTGTAAAAGGTACAGAAATCATGTAAAGAGTTCTTCCGTGTACAACGTTAAAAATAAAATCGAGACCAAAGATTTGCCGCAATTAGACTGGCCTTTTTCAATAAAAAAGCCTCAATTCAATCGACGAATTCACAATGCAAGTTCAACCCTCATATCTTCCCTCTTAAACTGATATGAAAGAAGGAATCGAATCATTTCGTTCAAACCTAATCTTTCGCGCGAAAGTTCTGCCTCGTTGTTTAACAAGGGTGACGGAAAATTGCAAGCACAGTAAGGTAAGGAAAAAACGGAGTCTTATTTAACCTTTGTTTTCTTATCAAATTGCCATAACTTGAATATTCTCCACCATAAATCGAATAGTCACGAAATGTTTTGTTGTCATAACAACATGGATCAAGATATTTCAACAAATATTTGGATGCTTGCCTCACTCGTTTCATTTTCATCTGTTAGTCGTGAGGCCGATCAACATCTCAGCTGCGATTCTGTCTAAGAAACAAACTTTACAATTAAATCTTAGAATGGATTTATTCGTTTCTCTTCCGTTTGTTCGTCCCTCCGTCTTTTTTTTAGAGCATTTTTGTTTGTCTACTTGTTTGGTTCGGTTTGCGTTAAATCCATGGGCCAGAAAAAAACGTTAAAAGCATATTCCTAAATAATATACACTTTCCAATTTCAGCATTGGTGACGATGGCTTGGCCTCTTTGTATCTCATGAACCTCGCTATTGCTAAGAATCCGTGCAAGACAGAAGTTAACGTACCTGGTATGGCTCTCAAAGGATTCGTCTTTAAAAAGGTCCCAGTATCAGCTCCTCATGTGTGCGATATTACCTGCGAGAAGGATACGATATGTCAAAGCTACAATTATGTAATTGGGGAAAAGTACTGTGAATTAAACACCCGAACCAAGGAAGCAAGGCCCGAGAATTTCCAGCCAGATGATTTACGCTTTTACATGGGACGCATTAGTGGTAGAAGTATGTATCCGGTTTAGTTTATTTTACATAAAAATGTTTCTCAATGAGTTCTTAGTAAAAACCTGCCACTTTCCGAGAGCAAATGTCTGATTGCTTTGTTATTGAAGGACACTCTGACACTTGATAATGGCGGACGCTCCCCATGTGGCTCCGCTTATTTCGTTTCTCCTGACGCTATTTTTGGTCAACGTGTTGCTGAAAAGCTCAAGAGATGGTATTATCTATCAGAGGCCTTCATTCGCAAATGGTCTTACCGTCCTGGCCGCTACATTCCCAAGGATAAGTCACCGAAAGTTCGTCAAATCTGGAAAATCGATGCTTCGCCGTCGCTATTCTACCAGGAAATATCTATTCATTCTTTTCATTCTAATATCTAACGACATTCAACTGAATCCTGGGCCTCTCAATTCCTCGACTCTCAAATCATGCAGTCTAAATGCCCGTAGTATTGTCAACAAGAGAACTGAGCTGCAAGCTGTGGTCGCTACAAAGGAATTAGACATCATCGCTATAACTGAAACATGGCTGAACCCTGAAATAATGGATCAAGAAATCCTGTCATCTGATTATAATATCTACCGAAGAGATCGCCTAGGAAAAGGTGGTGGTGTTTTGTTAGCTCTAAGGGATAACATTTGTTGTTATAGACGTTGTGACCTCGAAACGGACTGTGAAATCCTTTGGTGTGAAGTTCATTTCAATCCCTGCTCAACATACTTTATTGGAGTATACTATCGCTCTCCTAGCAGCGATATGGCCTACCTAACTAAACTGGTTCAATCGCTAGAAAAATTTCCACCATCATGTAATATCCTTTTGCTTGGGGATTTTAATCTACCTAATGTGAACTGGAACCTTGTAGCTCCATGGCAGCCGGACACTATCAGCGATTTCTTTTGCGACTCTGTTATTAATCGTTTTGGCCTCTCACAACTTGTGAATAAACCTACCAGAGGAGACGCTTTATTGGATTTAATCTTAACCAACACTCCTGCTCATTTGGCTAATGTTGAGATAGACTGTGGCCTTGGAAATTCAGATCATAACGTTGTTTTTTTCGACTTTAATGTCTTTATTTCCCGTCCACATCAAGCTCCAAAGATCGTTTACGATTACAAAAAAGCAAATTGGGAAGGTTTTCGCTCTCATCTTTCCAATGCCCCATGGGGCAATGTATTCTTAGAGAACAATGTTGATCAAATGTGGACTAAATGGAAAGAATTGTTCTTTGCTGCTGTTAATAAAAACATCAATACACATCATTTGAAAAGAAAAAGAAATGTTCCTTGGTTAACATCTGCAATTCGTCGCCTTTTTCACAAACGGAAACGCTTATGGAAAAAAGCTAAATCATCTCAACTTCAATCTGACTGGGAAAAATATAGGCAGTGTAGAAACAAAGTCAAATCTGAAATAAAAAAGAGCTATTGGCACCATGTTCAGTCTCTTCAAAACAGTAACAATCCTAAACGTTTCTGGACTTTCATAAAATCTAAGACGAAATCACGATCTATTCCACCTGAAGTATCCCTGGAGAACCAAAAGGCTTCAAACAGCTTCGATAAAGCACAGCTATTCAACAACTTCTTCTCATCGGTTTTTATAGAGAGTCCTGGTATTCCTGAGAAGTTACGTGACGATCTTCAACCTTTTACTGATCAAGTCATCTCAAGTCTACTTTGCTCTAAATCTGAGGTCGAGAAATTGCTCATTGGTTTAAACGTTACAAAAGCTCATGGTCCGGATGGGATATCAGCGCGTATGCTTCGCGAGGCTGCACCAGCTATATCAGAGTCCATGACAAATTTATTTAACTTTTCACTCCAATCTGGCACCTTGCCTGTGGAATGGAAATCTGCTCACGTCATTCCAATTTTCAAAAAGGGCCAAAAAGATCTAGTCAAGAATTATCGTCCTATCTCTCTTACGAGTCTGATTGTAAAGACCCTAGAAAGACTGATATACAATCGCATTTTTGGATTTATTGAATCAAATAATCTACTTAGTAGTCATCAATGTGGCTTTCGTCCTGGATACTCCTGTACCTCTCAGTTGATACACCTTTTCCATGAATGGGCCAAAGCACTAGATAAACGCCTCTCTACCGATGTAATATTTCTGGACTTCGAAAAGGCCTTCGACTCAGTTCCTCATGACCGTCTTCTACTCAAACTAGAACGCTTTGGCATTACCGGCTCTCTACTTTCCTGGCTATCCAATTTTCTCCAAGGTCGATCTCAACGTGTTGTAATCGAGGGCTGCCAATCTGACTGGGCGCCTGTCACATCTGGTGTTCCACAGGGGAGCATTCTTGCCCCCCTGTTATTTATCCTATACGTCAATGACATCCCTGAATCTTTATCAAGTCCTGCAGAAATGTTTGCTGATGATATGTTAATCTATAATTACTGTACTCCATCTCAAACGTCCATCACTGCCCAGGAGAGTCTAGATAAAGTCACTGATTGGTGTGGCTCGTGGCTTTTAGGAACAAATGCTGACAAATGCGAGTCCATGAAGTTCACCAGGGCTAGAACTCCCTCTCCGTGCAACTATTCTATTAATAGCAAGCTACTTACCCAAGTATCTACACACAAACATCTTGGGGTAGTTCTTTCCAGTGATTTATCTTGGAAACCCCACGTACTGTCTGTTGTTGCAAGATCGAACAGATTATTGGGCTTACTCAAGCGGACATTTGGATCTCACTCTAGGGCTCTATTTACTGGTTATAGATCCATGATCCGTCCAATACTCGAGTACGCTTGTCAAGCGTGGAATCCTCACCAAGCATATCTCATTGAAAAACTTGAATGCGTGCAAAGGAACGTTACAAGATGGATCATTGATAAAGACACTCCGTATGAAGACCGACTGAAATCCTTGAAACTAGCGACAGTAGCTCAGCGCAGAGAGTTTCTTAGTTTGGTTCAGCTTTTTAAGTTCATTAAAGGACACTCTTCTGTAAACACTAATAATTACATATCCTTCAGTAACAGGCAATCAAGAAAAAGTCATCAGTTTAAACTATATAAACCATTTAGCCGTACAGACATCTTTAAGTACTCCTTTTGGCACAGACATATCGACACATGGAACAGTTTACCGTCATCAGTAGTTGAACTTGACTCAATTAATGCTTTTAAGAAAGCTCTTAAATCAACATTTTTTAACTAGGCCTATGACTAAAAATTAAATTATTCTATGTATTATACATTATATAGTTATAATCTTAAACAAAATAGTTATCTTAGATATGTCTTCTTTATTTAGATTTTATATTTATATAGATATATGCCTGTATGTGAAATGTTTCAGTATGTATATGTATATTGCATAGTATTTAATTTTTATATCTGGGGTATAGTTTACAATGAGGATTAAGTTCCTCCCTTCTATAACCCTTTTTTAATAATAATATGTTATATGTTATTATTTAAATAAAGTTGTTATATATATATTAAATACGTTAATACCAGCTAAAATTCACAGATCTTTATTATTATTATTATTCCGTGTTTACCTTGCCCGAACAAATATATTTTCAACTCTAATCTCTTTTAAAACTTATATTAACCTTAAACTATATATTAACGAAGTCATGTCTACATCATAGCCCCCTTTAGGATCTATTCCTGAATTACCAGCGTTATCGTGCCAGGAGATAAAATTAAGTGAAGGTGAAGACAGCATCAGTAAAAGGTATTGGTTGGATCCAGCTAATGCCGGGAGTTCAAAGTTGGTTTACTGCGACATGATTTTGGAAGGTAAGTCAGTATACCAAGAACAGAATTTACACATTGTTTGGTCTGCCTCTGCCCTGGCCTTTTGTGAAATGTTTCTCCACGTCTCAGTGATTTAATCGATTACTTTCCAATTAGACATTGATGAATGCAAAGGCACCAATAACATTTGTGACCAAAATGCAGACTGCTCCAATACTGTTGGGTTTTATAATTGCACGTGCAAAGACGGATTTACTGGGATGGACACTCGTGCTCAGGTAAAATAGTTACAGACATGCCGAGGTACAATATTTAATTCTTTTTCGCCTAAAAGCTCTGTACATTTGAGCTATCTACAATCGAGTAATTAAGTGAATAATAAACCAATAATACCTTGCAAACTATATCAGAGAAGCCCTAGCATTAAACAAAGCAATTTTAGCAAGAACTATTGTCACACTAGTGCTAAGTTTTGCTTTTTAAGCAGCATTACCCATACATGTTTATGCACGGAGTTGCAATGATCTACATCCGGTTTGTTTGAGAGTCATCATGTTAGGAGATGTAAAAGAAAAAACATAAGAGAAGAGAATATAATATCTAGATTGCACGTTAAAGACGAAAAGGTGAAAGCTATTGCTTATTATTCGAAATGATTCAAGTAATTACAAATCGTTAGGTGACAAAAATAAACCACAAAATGCATCTACGGTTTCTTAGATATTGACAAGTGTAAAGGAAATCACTCCTGTCACGTGAATGCTAAGTGCAATAATACCCTTGGATCACATGTATGTGAATGTCAGTCTGGATATGCTGGGAATGGACAAGCCTGCACAGCTGAATTTAATTTCTTCGTTACAATATTTATAATAGTCCTGCATGACACGTTTGACTACAGCGCCGCACCATTCGGCCGCGTTGCAGCAGCCTATTAAAAACTAACTATCGGCCGATAACGATTCTTCCAGCTATATCGAAGGTTTTCGAAAAAATTGTTCATTGCCGAATAAGCCCGTATTTTGAAGAAATCTATCAAAAATATGTGTTTGCTTATAGAAAATATCACGGCTGCGACTCAGCACTTCTTAGTCTAACCGAACAATGGAAAAAAGAAATTGATAGCAATAAATTGATCGGTCTGGTCTCCATGGACTTGTCCAAGGCTTTCGACACCTTACCTCATGAACTGATTGTTTTGAAATTAAAAGAATATGGAGCAGATGAAGCAACAACCTCCCTAATGAAAGATTATTTATCAAATCGATTCCAAAGGGTGAGACTGAGGGATACGCTTTCCAATTGGCAACCTATATGCAATGGTGTACCACAGGGATCCATCCTCGGCCCTTTATTATTCAACATCTTCATGAATGATCTTTCATATGTCATCAAGAAGTGCACTCTGTCCACTCACGCTGATGACACTCAAATCTCTTACGCCGACAATCAACTCTCCAAAATTGAAGAAACAATCAACAATGATCTTATTAGTGCTGATATATGGTTTGCGCGTAATGGTATGAAGAGGAACAGTTCAAAATACCAGGCTATGGTGTTGGGAAAACACAAAGGAACTGATGAACCAGTGTTTAAGTGTGAGGAGTCACAACTTCCCATACCCAACACAATGGAACTTCTTGGCGTGACAATCGATTATAAATTAAATTTTGAAAAGCACATTGCTAAAATATGTAGAAAAGTCAGTCAACAAGTCGCCGTATTAAAAAGGATGCAGAAAATGTTGTCTTTTGAGACTAGAAGGGATCTTTATAAAGCTTTCATTTTACCACACTTTAAGTACTACTCCGAAACGTGGCACTTCTGTAATAAAAAGTCAGCTGACAAGTTAGAGTCGGTGAACAAACGTGCGCTCCGTTTTGTTTTTAGAGATAAGTCCTCGCCTTATGAGGAACTTTGTAAGCGTATCGGTCTCTCAAATCTTCGTGAACAGCGATTAGCGAAAATATTGTCCACTGTCTTTAAGATATTAGCCAGTGATGCAGGTCCAAAAAGCTTACGTGATCTTATAACAGTAAGGTGCTCCACTTATAACCTTAGGTGCACCACAATACTGGACCTCCCAAAAGTAAAATCAACAACCTTCGGGTTAAGATCACGGAGATATGCTGCATCGAAATTGTGGAACGCTTTACCGGACGAGTCTCGAAAGATACAAACATTTACTACTTTTAAAAATTACTTAAAAACATTAGATCTCACAGGACTATAGTGCGGTGAGGATCTATCCTTGATTATATTTACTGTATTTAATGATTACATTTTATGCATTTTTATATATTTCTATACATTTCTATACATTTCTATACATTTCTATACATTTCTATACATTTCTATACATTTTTATACATTTTACTTGGTGACTACATTGTTAAATTCTTATATTTTAATATTAGCTAGTTCTTAATCTTAATTTATTTAAATTTATATACCTTCATAAGGCTTTATAATTTCCTTTTCTCTTTTTATTTCGTGGCGTACCTGTAAACTAGCTTTTAGCTAAGCGTTCTGACCACGTTAAATAAATTGATTGATTGAGACAATTAGATGATTTATTACTCATGACTCGTTAGGATTTAAGAAGCCGTTTCTCATGTTACGAACCTCTTACGTAATGTCCCTGACTTTTAAATGAACAATTTTGGTGACGATGCATTGCTATTCTCCTCTAAAATTAACCTTATCACAATGATTAAAAGAAGTATGAAAATGAATCGCTCGTTTGGCTCTGAACCCTGTGCACAGGATGGATATTGATTTTCCATGGTGCTACGTTTTCGTTGACACTTAAGATATATTTGAATGAAAACGTTAACAATTATTATCATCGAGTTTTATAAAATAGTCAAGATACTACGAGCGCCCTGATTGGTCAAAAAACAAAACAACCGTTGATGGCGCCGATAAATCCATGGAAAATTGAAGTTTGTGTTATTAAAGTAACAGACTCCACTTTCTATCAGTTTACCAACGTAGTAAACGTCTCCAGATGTTAGGAAACTATTCGAAAAAGTAAACTGATAGAAACTGATAGAAAGAGCGATGAATAAATGAGGTAAGTCTCTAAAGAAACTGATGCTGCGTCGGTGGGAGAGTATAACAGGGTGATCAAGTATTATCAACCGAGTTGATAACGTATTTTGGCCACCGTAAAGAGTTTTAGAGCTAACGCTCAAAACGCCAGCTTCGTAACTATTACAGTTATCTGTCCTTCCCCTCTAAGGAGTTCGAGGAGAAAGTGGAAGCACAAAAATCTTGGGATTGTTCTCAAACAAACTCGACCTAGGGATTTTCTCGTGTTTTTCATTGCTTATTTCATCCTTCCAAAGAGCAACATCCCTATAAAAAACAATTTCCATCCCCACTGACAACGACTTCTCTCCTGTAGAGGCGGTATATTTACATACGTCGTAATTTGTATAAGTAATCGCATGGAACCGAGTAAAATTAAGGATTAAAGATTAAGGACGCCATTGTTACAGAGGATTTTTTAGCAACAGCTACTCGATAGCATAAGCTGTTGCTAGACAACCTGAGAACCAATAGTGAGCAAGTCATTTTACCCTATTCACAAGGGAAATTAAGAAAAAATACCCTCTTCATGACCAATCAGCATTCATTTATTTTACCCTTTATGTTATTAGTATATTTAATACATTAAAAGGAATGAATTTAGGCTTTAAATACATGAATACAACTGAAAAGACTTAGTAAGTTGTTTCCTAACGATTTATGGCTAATTTTGTTATATGTCGAGACCATTACGCCATGACGATTTCATATTAGACCTTATGCAAAGAGAAAAGTTAATCGGTACGTTTTAAATTTCGTGTTAATTGTGACAAAAACTGCACTCTCCTCGTATCAACATTATCTTAATCTATTTATGATAAAATTGCGGTAAAAAGCGTTGAGCTCTCTCAAAAATAGGGCTTTTTGGACATCGAAACAACCTTTTACCATACATTTCTTTCTAGCGAGTTGCAATGTTTGCCCCGTGGCGATCCCAGAAATCTTTGTACAAAGGTAAAGATCCGATTACTGGCAACTCATTCATTCGCGTTAGGATTATAAATAATTGGATGATGCTGATAGACAGAGAGTCATTGCACACTCTTGGGACTTAGTTGTGTTACTACCAAACACCTCCGAGCTGGTATTGTTGTGTGAGAACTGAGGATCAAAAATTTCTTAAACGCATTTGGTAGCATCCAGTTGAGGTACAAACAACTATAGGCTTTGATAGGCGATTAAAGCAAGAGTTAACATAACTCTTTATATTGCTATCATATCATTTTAGTTCCTATTTGCATCATCATTGTCCAATCCAAATTCTTGTTTAAATTTTACTTAAAACATAGTTGTTCTTGTAAAACGTTAGTCCTATCTAGTTGTTGTCGAACTGATTGACTTGAAAAATGTCAACAAAAAATGTTATCTTTGTCACAACATTTTTGTAATTTTTATTTCATTTACTAGCCGACCCCTGTTATAATTATCAAATCCTGAGTGATGCCAATAGAAAGAGCAGTTACGCTCAGTCAAAATCTGATGTCTAATGAAATTACATAAAGTTAATGTAATAATAGTGACTCAGTATTTTGAAACGTTGAACCAATTTCCAGACACACAGTAAGTAGAATTCAATGGTTTAGCCTGCGTAACCGTGTGCTAAATGTGTCCGATTCGACCAGAATTCATTTGAAATTAATGGTCGCTTACATCTTACGCTTATTTTGAATCCAAGTTAAAGATCTTTAAGCAATGGCTTTAAAGTGTCCTTATACAGCTTATTTAACTAAGAGCATGGGTACTTCATTCATTCAAGACGAAATTTGTTAAAATAATTTTGTAAAGGTAATCACGCGTTTCCAGTGCAATTTGGTATAAAACTGACAGAACGAAACAACCTTGTACACTGTTCAAGTACATCACCAACAGTTTTTTTCACAGAAATGTTAGATTTGAAATCAAAATCACAGTTTCTCACTATGAAATTTTCCTTTTTTTATTCCGCAAAAATATTCAAAGGATCCTATGAAAAATAATAAGCGCAGGAAAGAAACCCACAAAGGCCACTGCCTGATATTTCAAGGCATATATGATATTTCTTTTCTAAGAGTAGTCTTCGAATCATTTGATGTTCATTTGTCTCTAACTCATAAGAATCATTTGATGTTCATTTGTCTCTAACTCGTAAGAAGAGACCTCAACACAAAGCGAATGAGGCAAAACAAGGCGAGTTTATTAACAACATATCAAACTATCCAAAAACCATTGGTGCTCTTTTCATAGGAAAGTGATATGAACTGGTTCACTTTGCGACTCAGCTTCTTGAATGGTATAAATAGAAGGGCATCGCATATGTAATCTCATCATTTAACAAAAACTGTGTATCTCTTTGTTAATACATTTAACTTACACGGAAATTTTTAGGGCAGTGTAGTCCACTTGCCAGAGAAGGTTCTCGGTACCACTCATTTGATGAAAGGGTATGTAAAAGAATCTTCAAATTCACTTGATAGCAATCGCGAAAGAGTAGCTTTCTCCTTTTTTTAGTGGACTTAATATCAGTAACCAAGGAAAAATGACAACAACAACAACAACAACAACAAAGAAATGTTCGGACAAATGCATGAAAAAAGAACCCAATGAAGTAAAAACAGAGCAATCAATCAAAACTGGTTTTAACTTTACACCACAAAGATTCAGTAACAAATGGAGAAAGTTATTAATAAATATCGTAACGTAAGGATCAGAAAAAGGAAAGTAAGGTACATTTTTTACAACTAACTAAATATTGCACATCTTTCTTGGTTAAATTGCAAGAAATGTTCACGAATAATGTAAGAATTCAATTGTCAATTATTATTAAATAAATAGTAAGGGGAATGTTCTCCATAAAAGAACAAAGGGATAAATTATTATTATCTATAGGGGCTAAGAATAGTAATGGATACCTCTTGCGTTACTGTACATAAAATACTTTGAGAAAAACCCATCTTCACATGACGCTGGTGAATGAAGAGTTACCAATAAAATATGTAAACGCACTGAGCGGTCAACTTTGCACCTTAACAAATTTTTTATTTTTTTAATAAAACCACGTGCTGAAATTTTTCCCATCGTCTTCCATTGCTGGATTGCGTTGTTTTCCCTTACCATACCTTAAAATACCGATTGCTTTTTCTACTGCACACCTTTTCTTTGTTGAATTGCCAATCAGTTGGCATTCTAGACCCAGAGATTGTCTTGAGCTTTACTTTGGGCCTTACTAGTGAAATGAGAGTGACTTTGCTCTAGGCTGAGAGGTCATTACCTTCTATCAAAATCCAAGACACCTGACATCTCCAAAAATGTTAATAAGTGAAAAAAAAGCGACTATTGCACTTAGGTAACCTGGCGCAAACCACCAAAACTTTCCCCAACATAATCTCAAAGATAACGCAACACAATCAGTTACTCGCCAAACATAAGATTATCGATTTGTTTAGAATTAATCAGCGCACGAGGACGAATAGGGAAAGGCTATCGGGCATCAAGGGAACTAACATCCGATAACATCTCGAACTGTGAACAGGACCCTGAGAGTGACGCTAAATGAGTACGCTTCAAACTTCGAGTCTCTTGACTGAGACAAACACCATGTCTCAGACGCTTTTTTCGAAGTAGTTTCACAATTCTTTTATTAATTTTTTTTCGAATTTCTGTAGTTCTTAGCATTAGAAACAAAACAAGATTGTAAATATTGCAAAGAAAAGCCCTTCCGTGGAAAAGCGCCAGCGTTTGACTGAGAGGTTTGAAATTTCAGAATTTAAACCACCTGTTCATGGTCTAAAATTCAAATTCGGTTAAAAGATTCCTTAGGACTAGAGGATATTAGGATCACACAGTTCTAACTCAATTTGGTCATCTCAAATAAAATTTTGTTCAAAAGTTCTCTTTTATAGTTCGGTCACGATGTTAAAAAGAGTGAGCAACCCCGCGTAAAAGAAAAAAAAAAGAAGCAACCCAGAAAGAGCGACACTCTATTAGTATAAAAGTTTTGTATTGAAATGATGGTCATTAATAGCTTTTAGGACCTGTCAAGTCTCTCATTTTAAAACAACATATAAGATACAATATCATATTGTGGTGACGAAAGGGTTGGAATACACGCGAGAAATCCTTCAGTGCTGTAATTTGGGAGCAGCTTATGTCATAAATTTAAGTAACGTAAAGATAAAAAGAACTTGAACTGACACACGTTAGATGACAAAAAAAACCTGTCACATTTGCAGCGTCATTGACTTAAATGAACTACTTGGCCTGATCCTAAACTTAAATTCGAATTGTAGCTTCATCTCTGCACTCAAGTTTTATGTCGTTCTCGAATAGTGGAATCTTGTTTACTATGAACAAATTAACTGCATCCCACATCATCAATATTTGCTCTGCTTGGAACGGACAATTTGACGTTCCTCAAGGTTAATTATGTTTTCCGTAGCTTATGGATGGGTTTCTTTAGTTAGGCAATGGATAATGAAAAGATGACAGGGATGTGTTATGAAAATACTCCTAAGAGCTGATTTGAAAGTAGCTTTCGTATGTTTGTAGTTAAAAATTAACCAAACCTTTATTCGTGCCTAAAAGCTAATAATTTGTACCGATTAGCTTTCATTTAAAATTAATGAAACAAATATCCTCGCCATTGGTTAGCAAACATCGCAAACAGAATGATTATAATGTTTTAACTTCCGGCCCGAATCTTGTTGAATTCAATACTTGAGAGGAGCGAAAACAGAAAACATGAAATTCTTCTTCAATGTTAATTATTGGACTTTGGCTTAAAACAAACGGTTGGTATCGTAATCATAGTCATAATACCTTGATGAAAGACAGCATTTTTATCTCGGTAGCAATCAAGTGGTTGAGGACCGCATTTCTTATATTTATCAGCTCTAGAGTTACGTAGAATAAGTTTGACTAATATCCCAAAATAGGGTTTGGTAACTATTTGAGGGAAAACTAACTACGGCTACCTTTTAGGATTTAGTTTTCAGTTATCACCTATGAATGCCATCCATAGAAAGCCTGTGTATTTGGTTCAACACGATGGTGGTCGAATTCTACTTTGTTTCTACTTACCCTAGACGGTTTTGAGGTTTTGCAGTGCCTTGGAAAAGATTAAACGGAAAAAAAAATGTAGCAAATGTCGTGCGGGAACTAACTTTTTTCTTTTTATATAGAGGGCCGAAGTGGTCTCTAAGACTAACATAAGCAATTAAAACAAAGAATTGATAGCGTTCATATAAGTTTCGGCAAGAACGGAATCATGAGGTTCATTTTGGATAAATGATTCGAAACAACTTTTCTCTCAAGCTATTATTTTCAAGTCACACAGGTGTTATTATCTCGGACTCAAGTTTCAATGCATAAAGGCTGTGCATTGAGTAAACAAGGTACCTGGCAACAATTTGACGCAAATTGCGGTTGTAATTTCTGCAGGGCTTTTCCTAGGTATGTCTACACATCATTCTGAAATGTTTGAGGGCACTCGTTTTTGAGCAGAGGTGAATTATATATCTTTTAGGCTTAAACTGAGAGTTGATAACCAAGTCTCCCTGACGTTGGTGAGTGTGGGGCTCTAAGGAATAATTGAGTGTTTATCATTCGCTATTCCTTTTCCGGGTAAGTGAAATTCTCTGTTTTCATTAAGATGAGAAATAATGTTGTTTCGGCTATGCTAATAAAACGGTAAAATTGAACGTGCTTCATCTGTGTGTTGATACATTAAAGAAAAAAATTGCAAGCGCAAAGAATTCAAAGAAGCGAGTACTCATCTTTTACCAGCACAACCTACGACAAGGCAATTCTTTTACCGTTAAAGAAAAAATTAGAGATTCGTGTAAACGTTACAGAAATCATGTAAACAGTTCTTCCGTGTATAACGTTATAAATAAAATCAAGACCAAAGATTTTCCGCAATTCAACTGGCCTTTTTCAATTAAAAAGCCTCAATTCAATAGACGAATTCACAATGCAAGTTCAACCTCATATCTTCCCTCTTAAACTGATGTGGAGGAGCAATCGAATCATTTTGTTCAAACCGAATCTTTAGCGCGAAAGTTCTGCCTCGTTGTTTAACAAGGGTGACGGAAAATTGCAAGCACAGTAAGGTACGGAAAAAACAGGAGTCTTATTTAACCTTTCTTCTCCTATCAAATTGGCATAACTCGAATATTCTCTCCCGCAAATCGAATGGTCACGAAATGTTTTGTATCGCCAAAATGTCGCAACTCATAACAACATGGATCAAGGCATTTAAACAAATATTTGGATGCTTGCCTCACTAGTTTCATTTTCATCTGTTAGTCGCGAAGCCGATCAACATCTCAGCTGCGATTCTGTCTAAGAAACAACATTTACAATTCCCAAATAACTGCAAGAGATGTAATAGTTACAGATATCGAAGAAGCGGTGAACAAAGGTGTAGCGACTCAGTCAGTAATACATGTGGTAGACGTGTTGTTGACTTGCGGCCGATTCAGAATGGATTCCTTCATTTCTCTTCCGTTTGTTTCTCCCTCCGTCTATTTTTTTAGTGCATTTTTGTTTGTTTACTTGTTTGGTTGGTTTGCGTTAAATTTATGGGCCAGAAAAAAACGTTCAAAGCATATTCCTAAATAATATACACTTTCCAATTTCAGCATCGGTGGCAATGGCGTGGAATTCAAGCTTCCTCGTCCTAATGGCCTCTTTGTATCTCATGAACCTCGCTATCGCTAAAAATCCGTGCAAGACAAAAGTTAGCGTACCTGGAATGGCTCTCAAAGGATTCGTCTTTAAAAAGGTCCCAGTATCAGCTCCTCATGTGTGCGATATTACCTGCGAGAGGGAAACGATATGTCAAAGCTACAATTATGTAATTGGCGAAAAGTCCTGTGAATTGAACTCCCGAACCAAGGAAGCAAGGCCCGAGAATTTCCAGCCAGATGATTTACGCTTTTACATGCGACGCATTAGTGGTAGAAGTATGTATCCGGTTTAGTTTATTTTACATACAAATCTTTCTCAATGAGTTCTTAGTAAAAACCTACCACATTCTGAGAGCAAGTGTCTGATTGCTTTATTATTAAATACATTAATATCAGCTAAAAATTCACGGATCTTCATTATTATTATTCTGTGTTTATCTTGCCCGGACAAATATATTTTCAACTCTAATCTGTTTTGAAACTTCTACTACCCTTAAACTATATATTGATGAAGTCATGTCTACATCATAGCCCCCTTAGGGTCTATTCCCGAACTAACAGCGTTATCGTGCCAAGAAATAAAATTAAGTGAAGGTAAAGACAGCATCAGTAAAAAGTATTGGTTGGATCCAGCTAATGTCGGGAGTTCAGAGTTGGTTTACTGCGACATGATTTTGGAAGGTAAGTCAGTATACCAAGAACAGAATTTACACAGTGTTTGGTATGCCTTTGTCCTTGCCTTTTGTGAAATGTTTTCACTATGTCTCAGAAATTTCTTCGATTAATTTCCAAATAGACATCGATGAATGCAAAGGCAGCAATAACGTTAATTGTGACGAAAATGCAAACTGCTCCAATACTGTTGGGTCTTATAATTGCACCTGCAAAGACGGATTTACTGGGGATGGACACTCGTGCTCAGGTAAAATAGTTACAGACATGCCGAGGTACAATGTTTAATTTTTTTCTCGTCCAAAAAACACTGGAGTTACATTTGAGCTATCTACAATCGAGTGAGTGAATAATAGAATAATAATAGCTTGCATGCTATATCAGTGGATCCTTAGCATTAAAAAAGTTACTTACTAAGTTTTTTTTTTTTTTTTTTTAAGCAGCATTTCCCATACATGTTTATGCACGGAGTTGCCATGATCTACATCCGGTTTGTTTCATAGCCATCATGTTAGGAGATGTAAAAAAAACCGTTGGAGAATATAATATCTAGATTCCACGTTTCAAAAAATCTAGTTCGTTAAAGACAAAAAAAGAGAAAGCTTTTGTTATAAATAAAGGTTCTACAAGAACTGCGGTGCTGCGTCGGTGGGAGAGTGCAACAGGGTAATTTAGTATTATCAATTGAGTCGATGAGGTAAATTGCCCACCGTAAAGAGTGTTGCAGCGAATGCTCGAAACGTCAACTTTGAAACTCTTTACAGAGGCCAATTTGCATTATCAACTAAGTTGATAACGTAAGAAAAATAATAGGGAAGGAAAAAAATCGAAAAGAAATGGTAGGTTGAGTCCTAAGGGGATTGTGTATTTTTCTCTGACCTTATCTGACCCTTTTCATAGAACGAAAGGAAACCTTAAGGAGGCAGAGAGAAATTACACACTCCTGGGAAATAATTGATTTACTACCGAATACCTCGGGGCTGGCATTGTTGTGCGGGAGCTGAGAATCAAAAATGTCTTAAAAGCGTTTGGTAGCATATAGTAGAAGTACTTCCAACTCAGACTTAAATGGGAGATTAAAGCAAAAGGAAACATGACTCTTTGTAATGCTATTAATGATTGAGGAAGGGCTAACGCTCGAAACGTCAGCTTTTTTACCCTTTACGGTGGCTAATTTACGTTTTCAACTCAGTTGTTAACACTAAATTACCTGCTATGATTATCAAAACCTGGGTGATGCCAGTATTAAGAGTAGTTACGCTACACCGCAATGGTCCAGTGTTTTGTGACGACCTATCCCCCAAGGGATGGTACGTTTTGTGGGAGCAGCAGGAACAAGCCAGTTGTTTCAGAGCCGATAGCTTGATAAACTGAAATACTCGCGATAAAATATACGTTTCAAATATCTAATTCGTGGAACACAAAAAGAGAAAAATTGTTTTATTATGTATGATTATCAAAGTAATCACTCGACTGAGAGTCCGCTCATTTTTAAAGTGATAAACATGATGAAGTGCAAATATATATGTGGTTTCCTCAGATATTGACGAATGTAAAGGAAATCACTCTTGTCACGTGAATTCTACCTGCACGAACACCAACGGATCCTATCTTTGTGAATGCCAGCCTGGATTTAATGGAAATGGTCAAAGCTGCACAGGTGAATTTAATCTCTTTGCTATAACATTTAGAATATTCCTGCTCGAATATAACCTAAAGCTGCTGAGGTGGCCATATTATTTGTTTCTCATATGTAAACGATACCGGTTGTGCCCTAAGTCTGCCTTCAGCTGTCCTTTAATGCATTGTATGAAAAGGAAGGAGCTCAAATTCGGATCCTGATGAGTTTATCTAGATCTCCAATATCACTGTTTTAGTCTCAAAGCCTTAAAGTAGTAAAAGACATGCGAGTTACAATGTTTAATTCTTTTTCGACTAAAAACACTGTAGGTACATTTAAGCAATTGCTATCTACAATCGAGTGAATGAATAACAGACCAATAATAACTTGCACGCTATATCTGTGGATCCATAACATTAAATAAAGCAATTTTAGCAGGAACTATCGTCCTACCAGTGCTAAGTTTTGTTTTTTAAGCAGCATTACCCATACATGCTTATACATGGAGTTGCCATGATCTACTTCCGGTTTGTCTCAGAGCCTTGATGTTAGGAGATATAAAAAAGAACATTGGAAAGGAGAATATAACATCTAAGTTGCACGTTTCAAAAATCAAGCTCGTTAAAGACAAAGAAAGAGAAAGCTTTCTCTTATTATCTGAAATGATTAAAGTAATTACAAATCGTTAGACGACAAAAATAAAGTGCAAAATGTATTTACGGTTTCTCAGATATTAGAGTGGTTTAGCAAGAGGACGGGAACGTCATTTCAGAATAGGAAAGCGCGCGGATAATCTGGACACGACTCTATTTCGACTTCCGGTGTTAGCGTTGCCTTTCTCCCCATCAAGTTCAGGACGTCATTTCGCTGAGTTTGAGTGCATTTCATTCGTTCATGGTTAAACGGGGACTCATTGTAAACAACTCCATCGTTGAGTCGCTTGATCTCTACATGTTTCGCCATGACTCCTGCTTAAAAGAGGTGTACTGTCATGATTGAGAAGAATATTCAGTAAACAAGGGAAAAAACGACGACGATTTCAATTCCAAATTATACTTTACAAAATTATGAAGAAAAACCAGTAGTGCTGAAATCTAGAAGCACGAAACGAAATGACAGCGATACAAATCATAGAAAAAAATATATTTAGTGGGCTTCAAAATTTGATAGATGAATCTGCAGACTCGAGACTTAACTGAAATGAAATAATTTCAAAGTTTAATTGCCCATGTGGAGTCATGCTAACAACTCACTTGTAGTAAACTATCCTCGGTTTGTGCTTGTCGTTACGCTCTCAAAGAGGATAATTTCGTTGTCCTTCAAGTGGTCTATGAAACCGAAAATTCAAGGCTGATAATGATCCAAAAGAGCCAAGGTTAGGATATTCAAGAACAAATATAACGTGGACGGTTCGTTGAAACGACTGCTAAGTCACGTTTTCAACACAACGCGACGGTCTTCTCGACCCAGTTTTTTCTCGGCATTTTTGCTACGCGCGCCGTTCTGAAATGACGTTCCCGTCCTCTTGCTAAACCGCTCTATTAACAAGTGTAGAGGAAATCATTCCTATCACGTGAATGCTACATGCATGAATACCCTTGGATCACATGTATATGAATGTCACCCTGGATATGCTGGAAATGAACAAAACTGCACAGGCGAATTTAATCTCTTTCCGAAATATTCAGCCGCGTTTACTCATAACTCGTAATATAAGCAGCGGTTTTTCATGAAGGCGATGAAATTTTTATTTTGTTTCCCGCGTTGAAAGTAGCAGTAAATTCCTACGAGTTGACTTTCCTCCGAAATTCACATCGAGGAAGCATAATTTTATGCTATCTTGTGTACAAACACGAATCATTTTTTGATTATGTTTTAAATGATTTAACAACCTTACACGAACTTTTACATGATGCAGACATGAAACTCTCCGTGGAACTAAAAAACCTTCAGGAATCCCAAACCTTTAAAGATTCCCTAATAATAATAATAATAATAATAATAATAATAATAATAACAATAATAGCAGCTATGATCCTTATTTGACTTATGCAAACCGATGAATGAGTTGCCAGCAATCGGATCCTTGTGTTTTCGCAAAGATTTCTGGGAACGCCACGAGGCAAACATTACAACTCTCTAGAAATAAATGTATGGCGAAAGGCTGTTTCGAGGTCCAAAGAAACGTTTACGAAGAGAGATCACCGCTTTTTTTTGCCGCTGCTTTATCATAATTGGAGTGGGTAATGTTGATTCAAGGGAAGCGTAAGTTTTGTTTGAACAACCATGAAATATGAAGTAAAATGTGACTTTCCTCCGAAATTCACATCGAGGAAGCATAATTTTATGCCACCTTGTGTACAAAAACGAATCATTTTTTGATTATGTTTTAAATGATTTTAAAAGGTCGAGGTCTTGAAAATGCTGCCCGAGGCCTACGGGCAGCATTTTCAAGGCCGAGGTCACAGTTTTTCACCATACGGACCGACCCTTAGCCGGTAAATAACATTTTTTTTTTTAACTTAACGAAACACATTCTGAAAGAACCCAAATGATTTAGGGCTATAAATACGGCAAGATCTTCCATAAACTGAACAATTTCTGAGCTAGTAAATGGTAGTTAAAGTAAAGGTGATATTGGCAGGGACTGTCGCGACAATGTTTCCTTCAAAAACAATCAATGATACAACGGAAAGTAGTATTCACTCTCATCGACGATTCATTCATGTACGGAGATTTACCTCTGTTCATTAAGTAAACGGCCAGGAAAGTAATTGTGAGTAAATTCAAATTTTTTATTTTGAAGTTGTGAGAGTTTGCTCGTTTGTTTGCTGCAACGGCGTATGTAAATCTGGTCTTTCCTCCACAAAAACGAAATTCGAACGGCACACTCCAACGAGACACAAGGAGATTTAACGCGGCCTTTTCTCAATAAATTCCTTCAGTTTCTGTTGTGCAATATATGGTCCAAATGTCCAAATTGAACGGACTTTGAAAGACTCACTGAGAG
Source organism: Pocillopora damicornis (assembly GCF_964200805.1). NCBI lineage: Eukaryota > Metazoa > Cnidaria > Anthozoa > Scleractinia > Pocilloporidae > Pocillopora > Pocillopora damicornis. The sequence continues at coordinate 32,623,924 of NC_142670.1, read as the reverse complement.
CGTAGATTTATTGTCGAACTGAAATTAAAACTTTGCTCGTTCTTTCACTACGAACAAATTGTTTGAGAAAATTCAGACATTAAATGAATGAAATTTCCATTGTTCAGTTTAACTGTAACCAAATACCTCACGTTTTAACTTTCTGTGTACTTTTTGTGAATGATTAAAGTCAATTGCAGACGGTTTTTAGGCCGCTTGTCAACCAGCGTAATGACACTATTGCCTATACAAATTCATTCTGAAACCAATATTTTTTTGTCAGTGATTTGAGAGAGAGAGAAAAGAGAGGATTCATAAGTCGGCTTGAGGTAGTGACCGAAGTATTTGCTTAAAAATACTGCCCAGCGGGAAAAACGAGGTATATTTATGAAAAATGGCAACGAAATTTGAGCTGTACTCGGCGACTCACGAAAGCGTTACCGTGACCCGTAGGCAGAGATAGGAAAATACTGACCGGGTAAAGAACCAATCAGATCGTTACTGTGCCCTCTAAAAAAAAAAAGAAATTAAAGTAATTGCTTAGGAAATCTTTGTGCAAACGCAAGGATCCGATTACTGGCAACTCATTCATTCGCGTTATGATTATAAATAATTGGATGGTGCTAATAAACAGAGAGTCATTGCACACTCCTGAGACTTAATTGTGTTACTACCAAATACCTCTGGGCTGGTATCGTTGTTTGAGGGTGTGAATGGGGTTAACCGACTAGCGACAAAGGGCGTAAAAAATTACTGACTACCGACGAAACGGGGAAAAAATTACCGACCAGCGACAAATAAATTCTAACCGACAACCGACATGGTCAGACGTGATAGGGATGTTTGTATTCAGAAAGAACAGTATTTTGAGGATTTCTAGCTCAGAAAATCCTTCTTCACTTGACGTAACCACATTAATTCCAAATTTAGCCGAATTATAGAATTTCTTGTCTTCAAATTACTTTAAATCCACGAGATCCTTCTTTTCGATGAGCAGCGTGGGCTCATTTCTAGAACAGCGGCTCGTAATTGGGCTGACAAGACGCCCTGCTGTCTCATTTCAAGAACAGCGGATCACAATCGAGCCGACGAGACGCCCTGCTGTTGTCTTTTTATTGCTCGTTGTTTGTTCATGCGGTCGGGTCATGACTGGGATTGCTAAAGTCATCGTGAGTTTTTTTCGAAAAGGTGAAGAAGTCGCCATCGAACGTCATCGAAGCAGGGTCCCAGTAGACAAAGAAGCTCATAGAGGAGTATCTGAACTAAAAAAACATCTTATGGAGTGTTTAGGACTAAAGGAGCAGGCACATCAATATGGAATTGGCGGATTTTCGTTAAAGTTATTTCGCCTGGCGAAATCGCCTGCGGGCAAATGCGAAAATTTTGCAATTGTGACAGATGGGCAATGGCAGCTTGAACTTCCAAATTTAGTATCGGATGAAAGTAGCAGTGAGCTCAACGGTAAGTGTGGAACGCGTGCAGCGGAGTTTGATGAATCACTTTAGTTCTGTAGTTAAATATTAAGCTCAAATATTAACGTGGTTAAACTCTGGTTCCACCGTTTTTTGTTTGTTGTTTTGTGGAGCGGAATGTTTTTTTTTCTTTTTCACCGTCCATTTGAATGCGAAAATTGAGAAGAAAAATTTCTACAAAGAAGTAGCGAGTAAATCAGTTTATAAGCTTCTTTCTGATTAATTGGTGAATGAACAACAGTGTAGCTTAACATATTAAAGACCCCGTTTATTTATACACGCCCTTAAATTTATTCGTTTCTGAAAACCAGACGTTTAAATAATATTCAATTCTCTCCTCGAGGGAAGCTACGCACAAGAGATTTCGCTCGATGTGCACGTTTTATACATCTTGACGAGCATTTTCTGATAAGAACTGTGTAAGTTTCTCAAAAGCCTACTAAAGAGAAAACTTAAAACACACGGTATTTAATAATTAAGTACACATTATCCAAGAGGTCACAAACTGGACGGGAAAGCCAGTAGTGTTGCTGAAGGCGCCGGCTACATCTGATAAAAGCAAGCAGAAGTCAATGAACGACACTGAGAAGAAAGGTGACGAGTAAAAAGTGAGAAGGAAACGGAAATCACGAGAAGAAGCAAAAGAAGATGAAAATCTGGCAAAGAGGATCATGACTGAAGGAGGTGACATCGAGAGAAACGAAAGGCAACAAGGGGACCTTCAAAAGTTTCACGATGGTAGGGCTGAATTAGCACTTGTAGTTCGTTTACCTGATTTTCAAGAGTCATAAATTTCGCTACTTTGGAAATTCTGCGGTATTCCTTGTTTATAAACACTGCCTTGTTTATACAACGAAAAACGCTCACTTGGTGCGTTCGCTATGTAAAGATAGTTTCTTTTAAATTCCGGCTAAAAACTGTATTATTATCACTTTGATGGGCATTGTGGCGCATTTTGCGTGCTAAAATAAAGAATTTGCCGGGCTAAAATGTATTTTTAAAAATAAACCAAGACAACCAATGTTCGCGCCGTCTTCTTGTAGCATTAGTAAAAGAAACCGTGTATTTTTAATTATTAACTGAGATTTACCGACAACCGACAAAGGTCAAAAATCTTAACCGACAACCGACAAAGTAATGAAATTTTAACCGACAACCGACATTTTGACCCCCCCATTCAGACCCTCTTGTTTGGGAACTGAAGATCAAAAATGTCTTAAACGCGTTTGGTAGCTTCCAGTTGAGGTACAAACAACTACAGGCTTTGATGGGCGATTAAAGCAAGAGTTCACATAACTCTATATAATGCTATCATTTCATTTTAGTTCCTATTTGCATCATCACTGTCCAATCCAAATCCTTCTTTAAATTTTACTTAACGCATAGTTGTTCTTGTAAAACATTAGTCCCATCTAGTTGTTGTCGAACTGATTGACTTGAAAAATGTCAACAAAAAATGTTATCTTTGTTACTACAACCTTTTTGTAATGTTTATTTCATTTACTAGCCGACCCATGTTATAGTTATCAAAACCTGAGTGATGCCAATAGAAAGAGCAGTTACGTTACACCGCCAAATGAATCGTTGTGTGACGACATACTCCCCGAGGGATGGTATCGTTTTGTGGGAGCTGCAGGAACAAAAATGTCAACAACACGTGTGCCAGCATACAGATGTGGTACATACGGGTCAGGTTGGTTGGATGATGTTCATCCTAAAGTGGAAGATGGTGAAGTTTTCAGGAAGGTCTGCTTTAGTCATCGCTCTACTGGTTGCAATAAACTAATATATATTTCGGTAAAAAACTGTGGATCCTACTTTATCTACGAACTTCTAAAGCCACCTGGTTGTAACTCACGCTACTGTAGTGCAGACTGAATGTGAGGCAAACAAACTTCGCGTAGTAAGAGAACTCACAAATCGCTCCGTAGATACATGTATATAAAGTTTTGACATGTAAGGTATTCAACCTTTCTTCTCTATCGTAAACATTATCATCAGATTTTAACTTTGGTGGCAAACAGGTACTTATCTCATTAGAATGATAATTCTAATCAGATAGCCTCTGTCATCAAAGAGAGTTGCCCCAAGTATCTTAAGTAATCTTCCAGTAAAATCTGCAAGACACAAACTCTCAAGCTTAAGGTTTTCGAACCTTTTATTTATGTTTTTTTTTTCGTTTTTTTTTTTTCCATCCTTCAATCGCTGTAATTATAAACCATGATTATTTTAGCGTAGGTCCGTGGAATACAAACAGGCGCTATCTTTCGTTAAAGGCATAGAAAAAAAAAAGTGATGACAGTCAAAATCTGATGTCCTTTGAAATTACATAAAGTTAACGTATTAATAGTGACTCAGTACTTATAAACATTGAACCAATTTCCAGAAACACAGTAAGCAAAATTCAATGGTTTAGCCTGCGTAACCGTGTGTTAAATGTGTCCGAATCGACCAGAATTCATTTGAAATTAATGGATCGCTTACATCTCACGCTTATTTTGAATCCAAGTTAAAGATCTTGACGCAATGGCTTCAAAGTGTCCCTATAAAGCTTATTTAACTAAGAACACGGACACCTCATTCATTCAAGACGAAATTTGTTAAAATACTTTTATAGCTTTTAAAAGTTGACCTGTTTTACTACGGTTAATGTTTGCCAACAACATTAACACGCTAACAGAAAGGTATTCAGAACTGCAATGTGTTAAAAACAAGTATTTAGAGCAGCATAGGTAAACACAAGTTGTAAACAACTTTCTACATCGTTTAAGTACATCACCAAAAATATTTTACAGGAATGTTAGATTTGAAATCAAAATCACAGTTTCTCTCGGCGAAGTTTTCCTTTTATATAATGCAAACATATTCAAAGAATCCTATGAAAAATAGTAAGCACAGAAAAGAAACCCACTCTCACCGTAACCCCCAAAGGCTACTGCCTGATATTTCAATATTCTAACTAAGACTAGTCTTCCAATCAGTTGATGTTCATTTGTCTCTAATTTACAATAAGAGACCTGAACACAAAGCAAATGAGGCAAAGCAAGGCGAGTTTCTTGACAACGTATCAAAATAGACTCTTCAAAGCAAAGTGATATGAGCTGGGTCAATTGTGGCTCAGCTTCTTGAGTGGTGTAAATAAATTATCTCATTATTTAACAAAAACTGTGTATCTCTTGGTAAATAAATTTAACTTACATGGACTATTTTTAGCTGAGTTTCATAACACGAACACGAGTAAGCGTTAAGGGCAGTGTAGTCCATGGGTCGGAGTAGGTTCTCGATACCACTCATCTGATAGCGATCGCGAAAGAGTGGCTTTCACCGTTTTTTACTGAAGTTAATGTCAATAACCAGGGAAAAATAACAACAACAACAAGGAAATGTTGTAGTGAAGTAAAAACAGAGCCATAAATAAAAGCTGGGTTTAACTTTACATCGCAAAGATTCAGTAACAAATGGAGAAAGTTATTGAAAAAGATTTTAACGTAAGGAACAGAAAAATGAAAATAAGGGAATTTTTAAATTAATATTGAACATTTTTCTTGATTAATTGCAAGTAGTTTTCACAAATAATGTTTGAATTATGAAATTAATAGTAAAAAAAAAAAAAAATTGCAAAAAGGCATCTCTTGTAGTTCATGTCTTTGTTAGTGCTAAGGGGATGTACATAAATTTGATACCCGTGTGGGACAAGGGACAAAGAGGAGGGGGAAGGTTCTTTATAAAAGAACAATGAGAGAAATCATTGTTATCCTTAGGACCTGATAGTAATAATGGATACCTTTTGCATTGATGTACAAAAATTGCTCTGAAAAAATTCATATTCACATTCCGCTGGTAAATGAAGTTATCGATGAAATGTGTAAACGCACTGGGCGGTTAACTTCGCTCGGTTAATATATTTTTTTCCATAAATGAATCAGTCGGAACTGTTGCAGAATAAAGTCTGGTAATAAAACCAGGTGCTGTAGTATTGCCCATCGTCTCCCGTTGCCGGATTCCATCATTTATCCTGTCGATGTCATCTGTCCGGCAGAAGGAAGTGAATAACGTTTTCGTACACCACAAATGTAAGTGCACATGCTGGCGTTACTCTAAAAAGAAACAAAATCAACAACAATCAAACGCACAATACACAGTAAAATCGACAATGAACGTTTTACATATATTACAGTTTCAGGGTTTCTTCTAAAACGCTCCTTTGCTGGATTTCCAAAAACGAAAAAACCGCTAAAACTTACACTAACATATCAGGTGGGGCACAAACATTTGTGATAACGATAAGTATATTAATAATTTCACAGTATTCGAACAAGTAACTGACGAAAACAATGACATGACACCTACTCCAAATTTTATAGCTTCTTAATGTATCTATCATCTGTCTCTTCTTCTCAGTTTCTCACAGACTAGAGGGTACAAATAAGTTCAAACACCTTATGGGGGTACCCCATCTCTTAAGACCCTTTCCTTTACAAAGTGCCACCTAAAATTAAAGATGAGAGCCCAATAAGCCCTCTTGGCCAATTCTATATTATACATTGCGGTTTAACACATAAAACTAACAAGAAAACCTACTTGTATCATCAAATTTATTTTTAACATTTAGCCTTACCTGAGGACACTGGGAATTAATCCTTTATAAAATCCTGTTACTCCTTCATGCCTAAGATTTTGAAAAGAACCTGCCGCGAGGAGAGGCCAGAAAAAGAAAAATACCTTCTTTCATAAAAATGTGGACTTTACCACTGAGCCGTAAGTCAATCCGAAATTGGATCCAGTTCTCAAACAAGCTGGTTTCAGTTCTCCTCCAATTTTGGTCCAGTTCTTTGTCAAATTGTTTCAAACGGGCAAAACATGTACCTCTCTTTAATGTAGAGGGTTTGAACTGACTAGAGATGGAAAACTAGTCTATAACGTATCGAAAACTTTAAGTCCTCATGTCAAGTTCCAACTTACCTGAAAGTCTTACTAATCACATCCAACGCGCCTTTGTATTCCACCATCGTGTACTGATTCTTTACAAAAGTAAAATTCATGAACAATAAATGACAGCAGGAAACAGTAAATACTAAACGATTTAACAAATCAGACTTGCTTAGAGACAGCTCCAGATATATTCAATTGGTTTTAGCTAATTTTATGGGCACAGGATCAAAACTTTCGCGCCGTGCGTTCTCATAACCATCTTGGATCCGTGTTTCTTAAGAGGAATAGAGAGAGTGAAAGAGGGTGAAAGCTATTCTCCCTCGTGAGATTTGGTATTTATCCTCATTGTAGGGTTTCCCTGGCCTTTTGTTGGTGCCCATTTGAACCACTGGGAGGGGGGATGTGTGGGGCTAACGAATCTTTTCCCAAGGAACCGACACAATGACCTAGCTGAGGCTCGAGGCCCGAGCACAGGCCACATCAAACTGGAGTCCAGTAAACCAACCGATGAGATCACCGGCCTGAAAACTAAAAACAGCCTTAAACTACAAGTTTATTTCAAGATAATAGCATACAACAGTAAAACGAAATCTAAATCTATGTCAAAAGGTTAATCATTTGCTAATGAATCTCCCATTCTAACCTGAAGTCTTGCTCTAACCACTTGATAAGGATATGTCGCTGTTGTGGCGAAAATTTTCGACAGTGAAGCCATTACAAGGTACTCAGTTGAACTCTATGAAGAAAATGAAAGTTAGCAAAACATAAATTAGAGAGCAAAAAATTTTATATAAAAAAAAGAACTACTACATTTTCAGCACTTCAGAGTGATTCCCAAGATAACCCACGGTTACATAATAATAAACGTCATCCTATTAGTACCTTCCTACCAGCCACATGTACAACAAAGGTTACAGAGGTTGTCTTTTGGACGTCAGTTGTGGTCATGGAGGACTACTACTGAAGATGAGAAGCCAAAAACTTCCTCCACTCTTCCCTCTCTCATGTTCTCCATTTACATTCGCCACTGGCCATTACACGTGTTCGTGTTGACCCTTTACACCCTAACATCAGTATCCATATTCTCCATACTGTTCTCTGTACATTTCCAAAGATACTAACAAGGAGAATTTCTTAAACAGTCAAGAACTTTTTCGGTGGCTGAATATTTCCTCTATTCTCATGACCTCCATGTGTGATTGAGAGGTGATATTGTAAGGAGAAGTTAGATGTCAGTCAATCTTAGGGGGGAGGGCAAAGAGTTGATTCTTATCAATCCTTCTGGGTGGAGAGGGGAGTTGAGAGAAAGTTTCGTTCCAGTAAATGACAATACTTCAATCATCCACCCTAAGCTATTAACATGATAAGAGTAAAAACACTTCACATGTTCTGTTTGTCAAGGTTTAAGACCAAGAGTTTCTTGTTTGCTAACTCGGTCGAATTTGTGAGCTTTAACGCGTATACAATCAACTATACAGACACGTGCAGACAGTATTCACCAGCTTCTTGTTGATTGGTGTTCCAAAATATTGACTGTAGCCTTTCTTCAGCTCCTCATAGGCCATGAATTGCAGTGCTCCGTGCGATAAGCCAAAAACACCTGGAAGGTAACCCTAGTAATAAGATGATATTAGCAAACTTCATGTTCCATCCAAACACATAAACTCAGGTTAATCACTCACAATACCATTATCTAAGCTAGACGAAGATAGCGGGGTCTTAAAAAAGGCTGAAATAGCTTTGTATGGTTCCTGACTCTGAGACTGATGTTTTTGCTTATCTTTTGTTTTTGCGCTTACCTTCCTTTTTTCTCTTTTTGATTGTTTCACTCCTTTTTTAAGGAGGTTTGAAAACCACTGTTGGCTTAGTGCATATGCAGCAACCAAAACATACTAACTACAATATTAAAATGTTTTACATTAAGTCTCAAAAGTGAATATCAAAGACATAATTGTGATTGCATCATGAAGACCTACATCTGTAAGATACCTAAAGTTCTCTGCAATCAGAGTACCAAACAATGAGTCACTCAAAAAAATAGGCCCGATGCATTGGTGTAAAGTTTTCAAATTGTGCTCTATAAGAGCACTTTTACACTTCCACTATTGAATCTCCCATGTATATTTAGGAACTAAAGACTATATACATATATATATTTAATAATTCCTCTATTGTACAACATTTTATGCCACTATTTTTTGTGTTCTTAAGCCCAAGGTATTAAGGTACACATGGAGCGGTACACACCACTTGTGACTTCTTGGATTTGATTGACTTTATTAGAGACCAATACCCTGCATACTTCACCACAAGACCAGCACACACAGTCAAAATAATCTCAGTTTTTAACTTGATTAATCAATCAAAAAGCTGTCAACCGATACATATCAAGATTACCTTGTATAAACCTCTCAACTCCTCATGTCTCCACAACTTTAACAGAGCGTCTGTAGAGAACAGGGAGTACAAAATAAGTCATGCATCTGGATTTCATGTAAGTGAGGAATTGGTGAGCACAATTACATGCGCCACCGACTTGATTCCAGTTCACAGTGAAATTGCCATTGAGAAAAGTACCAAACATTTTATTATTCACTGCTGAATCAACGTTAGGCTTATAAAAAACTAAAGAAATGATCACAAACTTGAAAGAGCTCTTGATTTTTAACTACATTCTCCTTGTAAGTTGCATGTCTGAAATGTATCAAGAACAGAACGGGGGAAATACATACTGATGGAAGTGTGTAAATGGTTCACTTTTCTTTTCTCTCTCTTAGGTAAAAAGGTGTCATTCATCTTTGCAAACAAATATCTTACCAAAAACTCATTTTTACTGAGGTGTTTGTGTTTTTTCAGCAAGGGAATCAGAATACTAGAGACATAAGCGAGTTTTGACCACCCATATTAGGTTTGTTAGGTAACCTGGCACAAACCACCAAAAAGTTAATTCATCATTCTATTCAGCAAATAGATGGACCGTAATCGTTGGAAAGTAAGTCCACGTGATATAACTTAAAACTTTTCCTAAAATGATCTCAATAATAACGCAACACAATCGGTTACTCGCCAAACATACAATTATCTATTTGTTCAAAATTGATCAGCACACTTGAATGAATGTGTAAAGGGCATCGCATGAATTGATGTCTGATAACATCTCGAACCGTGAACACGACCCTGAGAGTGACGCTAAATGAGCACGCTTCAAACTTCGAGTCTCTCAACGGAGACAAACACCCTGTCCCAGATGCTTTTTCGAAACATATTCACAATTCTTTCATTACACTTTATTCGAATATCTGTAGTTCTTAACAGTAGAAACAAAACAAGATTATAAAGACTGCCTCGATAAGCTCGTCCGTGGAAAAGCGCCAGAGTTTGCCCCAGAGGTTTCAGAATTCAGATCAACTGTACATGCTCTAAATTTAAATTCAAATAAAAGATTATTTGGGACTAGAAGTTATTAGGATCGCACAAGTTATTAGTAAACTTACACAGCCACAGAATTTAGAAAAGGAACCAAAACTGCATAGTTTCTTTGAGATCAGCTTAGATTTATAAGGCCTATTTGGTGCACCGTTTTATTTTGTCCCTTGTTTGAAGTGCTGTTTCACAGTAATTTTTTTTTGTTTGTTTTCAGTCATTTGCGGCGGTGAAATATCGCTTTCAAGAATCTCACACTTTCAAAATATGGCCAACATTTATCAAATAGAACGTAAAAAACCACGATATTTCCATAGGGACATTTTTTAATACAATAGCTTTCCCTCGGCAGCTTTGAGGTTTTGCAGTGCCTTGAAGGAGATCAAATGAAAAAGAGCACAAAAAAATGAGCCAAATCTCGTGCAGCAACTTCTTTATTCTCCATGTGTAGAGGGCTGGATTAGTCTTTAAGACGAATATCAACATTTAGAGAAAGTAATTGATAGCATGAATCATGAGGTTCATTTTGGATAAATGATTCTAGACAACTTTTCTCTCAAATCTTGATAACTGAGTTCAGTCAAAAAATATTGTTTGGGAATAAATATTAAGAGAATATAGTTCAAATTGCTTGACCGGTCGTACTTCTTTTCTGCTTTGAAAAGTGGAATATTCAGGACTTAATTATCTTCAAGCGGCACCGGTCCGGCGGTTGTAATTTACGTCCACGGGGGCGTCTTTCCTACAGTAGAAACCTCATAAAAAATAAATGTCCTTAATGCATCAATTTTTGGTCACGGAACCATAGTTAAAACAATTTTTAAGGACTTAACTCGGACTCAAGTTTCAATGCACAAAGGTTGTGCATTAAGAAACGAAACTACTTGGCGACGATTTGACGCAAAATCTCTGGAGGGCTTTTCTTAAGTAAACACATAATTCTGAAATATTTGAGGGCACTCAAATAGATATCTTTTAGGCCTGATTTTAATAATATCAGTCCTTTTGCAATTCTCATTTCACTTTGCAGCTGATCCTTGTTATCATTATGAAAATCTGAGTGAAGCCAATAGAAAGATAGATTACCTTACACCTCCCGGTTCAGAATTGTGTGACTACAAACTCCCTGAGGGATGGTATCGTTTTGTGGGAGCTGCGGGAACAAAAATGCCAACAACACGTGTGCCAGCATGCAGATGTGATACAGACTGGTCAGGCTGGTTGGAAAGTGCTCATCCTACAGCGCAAGATGGTGAAGTTCAAATGAAGGTCTGCTTTAGTAATCGTCCATCTGAGCTCCCGGTTTGCAAAATAATACTCAACAACGATTTTTGTGAAAAAACTGTGGATCCTACTTCATCTACAAACTTCACCACCCACCTGGTTGTGATTCACGCTACTGTGGTACAGACTGAATGCGAAGCAAATATACATGGTGCAATAAGACTATAACTATAACTATACCACTTCATAAGGTTTTTAACATGTGACCTACTTAACCTTTCTTCTCTATCGTGAACATTATCAGCAGATTTTAACTTTGGTGGCAAACAGGTATTTATTTCATTATAATGATAATTCTCACCAGAGAGCCTCTGTTATAGAAGAGAGTTGAAGGATCTTCAATGTAATCTTCAAATCAAATCTGCATGACGCAAACTCTCAAGCTGATGGTTTTCGAGCCTTTTAATTGTGAATTTCTTTTTTTTTTAGTATATTTTTTTAAAATCCTTCTTTAGCTGTAATTATTAACCATGGTTATTTTAGCGTAGGTTGACGGAATACAAGGAGGCGCTGTCTTACAATATCGGCGTAGAAAAAAAAAGTAAAGACAGTCAAAATTTGATGTCCTATGAAATTACACAAAGTTAACGTCATAATAGTGACTCAGTATTTTGGAACGTTAAACCAATTTCCAGACACACAGTAAGCAAAATTCAATGGTTTAGCCTGCGTAACCGTTATTTAATTAAGCGCACAGGCACTCCATTCATTCAAGATGAAATTTGTCAAAACAATTTTTTGCAGCAATTTGTATAGGTAATCAGGCGTTCGAGTGCAATTTGGGAGAAATTAGCACGAGTAAATTTTCAAAGGCTAACCAAATTGTATAAGCCATTGGGGCGAGTGCAACATGCATGAGTACGATTACGTTTAAAAACTTCATGTAGTTTTTAAAAGTTGACCAGTTTTTCAAAGTTTAATGTTTTCCTACAACAGAAACGCAAAAAGAAAAATATTCGAAGCCGCGATGTGCTAAAAATAAGACTTAGAGTGGTATAGGTGAGTTGTAAGGTGTTGTAAACAACTTTGTACACCGTTCAAGCACATCACCAACAATTTTTCACCGAAATGTTAGATTTGAAATCAAAATCACAGTTTCTCATTGTGAAATTTTCCTTGTTTTAACCTGCAAAAATGTTTAAAGAATCCTATGAAAAATAATGAGCGCTGGAGAAAAACCCGCAAGAGCCACTTCTTTTCTAAGACTAGTCTTTGAATCATTTGATGTTTATTTGTTTCTAATTTACAAGAAGAGACCTGAAAACAAAGCAAATGAGGCAAAACAAGGCGAGTTTATTAACAACGTATCAAACTATCCAAAAATCGTTGGTGCTCTTTTCAAAGGAAAGTGATATGAGCTGAGTCACTTTGTGACTCAGCTACTTGAGTGGTAGAAGGGCATCACATATGTAATCTCATCATTTAACAAAAACTTTATCCCTTTGTAAATACATTTAACTTACACGGACTTTTTTATGTAGTCCATATGCCAGAGTAGGTTCTCTGTACCACTCATCTAATGAAATGTTATGTAAAAGACTCTTCAAATTCACTTGATAGCAATCGCGAAAGAGTAGCTTTTACCATAATATCAGTAACCAGGGAAAATGACAACAACAACAAAGAAATGTTCGGGCAAATGCATGAAACCAGAACCCAGCGAGGCAAAAACATAGTAATCAATCAAAACTGGTTTTAACTTTACATCACAACAATTCAGTAATAAATGAAGAAACTTATTGTAAAAGATCGTAACGTAAGAACATTTTTACTTGATTAAAATTAATGTTAGAATAACAATAATGTTAGTATTGTTAAGACCCCTTTCTTTAGAATGTTAGAATCAAATTGTCAATTATAATTATGTAAACAGTAATAACAAAAAAAAAGGTATCAGTGACCAGCTTCCAGATGGCTTGTTAGCTCAGTTGGTAGAGCACTGCATCGGTATCGCAGGGGTCTTGGGTTCAAATCCTGTACAGGCCTGAATTTTTTTTCAGGCCTTTTTTTCACTACTGCTTAGGTAGTGTTCACTACTGCGAAAATCGCTTTTATATTCACGTCCTTATCCGCAGTTTCATATATTCACAACCGTTTAAAAAATGTATCTCTAGTAGTTTCTGCCTTTTTTAGTGCCAAGGGACGTTCATTAATTTGTTATCCATAGAGGGGGGTTGGGGCAAAGTTTTTTTATCAGTAAAAGAACCATAGGAGAAATTATTGTCATCTTTAGGAGCTAAGAATAGTAATGGATACCTCGTGCATTGTTGTGTATAAAATGCTCTAAGACAAATTCATATTCATATTCCGCTAATGAAAGAGGTTACTAATTTTATTAATTACTTTTTTTCCATGTCTGGAAACAGTCAAAACTGTTGCTGGATAAAGCCTACAAATAAAACCACGAGCGGGAATTTTGCCCTTCGTCTTCCATTGCTAGATTGCATTATTCATCCTGTCGATGTCATCTGTTTGGAAGAAGGAAGTGAATAATTTTTTCGTACACCACGAATGTGAATTTACACGCTGGCGTTACTCTAAAAAAAATTCAAACAGCCAAAATACAGTAAAACCAAGAATGAACGTGTTCACAGAGAATACGGTCTCTGAATATCTTCTACAGCGCTCCGTAGCTGGATTTCCGAAACTCAGGAAAAAAAAAACAAAAGAAAACCGCAAAAACTTACAGTAACACATCAGATGGAGCACAAAAACTTGTAATAAGGATAATTATCTCAATAATTTCAGAGTATTAGAACATATAACTGACGGAAACAATGTCATGACACCTATATAAAGCTAACTTCAAATTTTGTAGCCTCTTATTGTAGCTATCGCCCGTCTCTTCTTCCCAGTTTCTCACAGACTAGAGGGTGCAAATAAGTTCAAACACCTTATGGGGATAACTCGTCTTTTAAGACCCTTTTCTTTACAAAGCGCATGTAAAATTAAATTATGTAAAACTTATTACCAAATCTCCTTGTATCATCAATTTTATCCTTAACATTCTGCATTACCTGAAGACACTGGCAATAAAAAAGATTTTAAAATTAAACTTCCGTGAGAGGAGACCAGAAAAAGAAGGAAATATCTATTTTATGGAAATGTGGACTTAATCACTCAGCGGTAAATGGAAGTAAATCCAAAAACTGGATACGGTCCTCAAACAAGCTGGTATCAGTTCTTCGCCAATTTCGGTCCAGCCTCTCTGTTCATTTTCAAAGGTGCTGACAGGGAGAATTCCTTTAGCAACCAGGAGCTTTTTTTGTTGCAGATTGTTTCCTTTATTCTGATGACCTCCATGTGTGATTCAGAAGTGATATTGTAAGTGGAAGTTAGATGCTAGTCAATCTTAGGGGGCAAAGGGTTGATTCTTATCAATCCTCCTTGTTGGAAAGAGGTGTTAAGAGTAAAGTTTTATGGTTGTTTGTTTGTTTGTTTGTTTGTTTTTTCCAATAAATGACAACACTTCAATCATACACCCTAAGCTATTAATGTGATCAGAGTCAAAGTACTTCACATGTTCTTGTTTGTCAAGGTTTCACCAGCTTCTTGTTGATTGGTGTTCCAAAATATTGACTGTAGCCTTTCTTCAGCTCCTCATAGGCCATGAATTGCAGTTCTCCGTGTGACACACCAAAAATACCTGGAACGTAACCCTGATCAAGTAAAGTAAAATGATATGAGCTAACTTCATGTTCCATCCAAAGAGCAAACTGTCTGCTTTACAATGCATAAAAATTGTTAAGAAGAATTTGTACCATGATCAATCTTGGGAAAATAAAGAATTAAGTGAGCTATACATTTTGAGAGGAAGGTTGCATCTCTAAATTTTTCATATGGGAACTCGTGACTGCTAATTTCATAGCTTTGTTTGCAGTTACCATTGACTAGAGAGTATATCGTCATTTTGTGTCTCAAAACTGAATATAAAAGAGATTTCTGTGATTACATCATACAGACCTAAAGTAGCAATGCTCTGCAATCAGAGTGCCGAACTATAAGTCGGTTAAAAAAATATAGCCCAATCTTTTGGTATACAGTTTTCAAATTAACGAACACTTGATTTCCCAAAGTCTGAATACATCTCTATTAATTCTGTATTTAAGTACTGGAGACATAAGCAAGTTTTAACCACCCATGTTGGATTTGTTACTAACGAAGTGCCTGATTCCTCGCGATAAAAACAAAAACAAAAACAAAAACAAAAACAAAACAAAAAAACAAAAAAAAACCAAACATTTCCTTAGGCATAGAGGCTAATTGAGTACAATACCATACAATGTACAAGTTAAAAACAAGTTGTCAGGTAACGTTACTAAGGATATTTAGCATATTGGTTGATTCATTGACCCTTCAACACCAAGATCTGATTGCTAATTCTCCCTTTTAGCTGCTAAGCATTTCCTTGTAAACAAGTGATGAGAATTTCGTGTGAGATCATGGTAAGTTTGAGTATTACCTGTATATTACCTGTTTGCTGAATAATATAAGGATATTATGGGGAGAAGTTATATGTCAATCACTCCTTTGTAAGTACTTACGTGATACGCATAAAGATGCAATCAACAGGGTAGTGAGGGGGGAATTCCAAATGAAAGAACAATGGGAGAGATTATTGTTAACATTAGAAGCTAAGAAAAGTGATTGATATCACTTGCATTGTTGTCTATAGTATGCTGTGAAAAATGTTTAATTATTACAATCCAGTGGTGAATGAAGTCAATGATGTAAACGTATGGGGCGGTTAACTAGGGAACCCTGCATGATTTTGTTCTTTTTTTTACGATGATTGGAATAATTAGAACTGTTGCCAAATAAAACCTGGTAAAAAACAAAAGAACAAAACAAACAAAGCAAAACAAACATGAACTGCAAATCTACCCATTGTCTTTAAATTTACTGCATGATGAACTCATTGAATCATTTATCCTCTCAGTGTCATTTGTTTGAAAGAAGAAAGAGAACAATGTTTTTGTACACCACGAATGCAACTGTACTTGCCGGCGATACTCTGGAAATCAACCTCAAAATGAAGTGAAATATCTAGGGAGCAGGTTTACAGAGACGACGGCAAATCACATATCATCAAACCTACTTGTGTCAGCAAAATTATCCATTACAGCTGGCGAAACAATGAGTACGCAGACCAATAACTCTCTATATATCGCGATCAGGTAACCGAATCCAAGAACACCTTCGAGACTTAAAAAAGATTGACAAGGAACCACCTTAACCAGTTGCTAGACACTTTAGTCTCCCTTATCATTCTAAACAACATGTGACAGTTTCGGTTACTACCTTCTTTTGTTCAGTCGCATGTCATACTTAAACTATGGTAATAAGATTGAGGAACCCCGCGAAAAAAAATCAAGCAACCCAGAAAAAAAAGTGAAAGCGAGTCTCAATTAGCATAAAAGTTTTGTATTGAGATTGAGGGTCAATAATAGCTTTCAGGACCTGTCATGTCTCTCATTTAACTTAGCCAATTTTGAAAAGGTATCTTCGCGAGTTAACACTACTGAGTAAGCACATCACGGGAAAGGTGTTGCATCTTAAAAGTACGCCAGTTTTCTTTAACACCAGAAAACACTCTAAGAATGAAAAACTACATTAAAACTATTTGGAACATACAATTTCTTTCTTGACAGTAAAGAAAAAAGGAGAAAGAAATGTCTGAACGAATTCTATGTGATAATCCCTCACATCTGAAGATAGCTTAACTTTAAAGCGATTAGTTTTGGTTAGTTTACAGTCCTTGTAAAGGATTTGCTTTTCCCTTTTCTTCTGCTGACATGTAAGATGTTAAAAGTGACTTGATATTTCTAATTCTCCAACTAACAGAGTAAGGATTTCTTTTTAAATCGACGGATTCAAACCATGAACTTTTACATCACTTTCTTCAAACAATCTGTCCAAAAGAGATTTTAATTCATAATGGAGATTGTCTGTATTAGACCTTGAATTTCACGTTTGCAATTCAGCATAATCGATGTGAATGTGGCAATAATGTTCTTCACAACTGATAGAAACCTTTAAATTTTGAAATATTGACCAGAGAATGAAGAACTTCGAATGGCATTTCTTTTTATCTACTTTTTACAACTTTGAACGATTTTTTTGCGACGCAAAGTTTTGGAACACTTTTCTTTCTTTAATTATGTGCGAAAGAGAATTCACCAATATGACAATTTATAATCTGACTTAAAGTCACTGCGGAAAAAACAAACAAACAAACAAAAAAACAGGTCAACGCCATTTATGTAAACTCGCACAGCCACAGAATTAAGAAAGGGAGGGAAAACTGAATAGTTTCTTTGATATCAGCGTAGATTTAGAAGGCCTATTTGGCGCACCGTTTTATTTTCTCGCTGAGTGGAAGTTGCTGTTTCACAGCATTTTTGTTTTCAATCATTTATAGCGGTAAAATATCGCTTTCCAAAATCTAACAGTTCCAAAACATGTCCAAAATTTATTAAATACAACATTAAAAAACCACCATATTTCCATAGGAACATTTTTGTAATACAGTAGCGACAAGCGTGCTCCTTAAAATGTCACCTTTGATTGCCATCCCTAATAGGACTTTGTAGCTGTTTTAACACGATGATGCAATATATGGTCGAATTCTACTTTGATTCTAATTTCCCTCGACGGTTTTGAGGTTTTGCGGTGCCTTGAAAGAGATCAAATGAAAAAAAAAAATGTGCTAAACGTCGCACGGAAATTTGCTTTATTCTGCACGTGCAGAGGGCTGGAGTAGTCATTAAGACTAACATCTACATTTAAAAAAAGCATTTGATCGCGTTGATGTAAGTTTCGGTAAGAACAGAGTCATAAGGTTCACTTTGAATAAATGATTCAACAAAACTTTTCTCTAAAGTTTTGATAACTGAATTGAATTAAAAATATATATATTTTTTGGGCAACATGGTAAGAGGATAAAGTTGAAATTGCTTGACTGAACTTACTTCTTTTTGCTTTGAGAAGTGGAATCTTCAGGACTTAATTATCTTCAAGCTGGACAGGTGTTCTCAGTCGGTTGTGATTTGCGTCCACGGGGTGTCCTACAATAAAAACCTCATAGGGAGGTTTGGGAAATTTCCATTCTCCAAACTAATGAAAAATAAATGTCCTTAATCCATCAAAATTTCACATTTGTTATTTTCTGGTTACGGAACCAACGTTCAAACAATATTTTGAAGAACTTATCTCAGACTCAAGTTACTGTATGCACAAAGGCTGTGCATACAGAAACGAAGCTACTTGGCGACGATTTTGACGCAAACGAAAATCAACAGTTGGAGGATTTGCCACAGTCCGATTTTTCCCGTATACCTGAAAGATTTCTTCTGTTGGTATGGACCAATTCATTAACTGTGAATTTTGCATACTGAAAATTAGGCCCATTGTTTCTTTTCGTAGTGATTCAACGCATGTTTTCATCTCGAGTGCGTCAACGCACTTAACGATTCTTAATCAAGGTTGTCGATCCTTCTATTTTCATTTATTAATAAAGTTGACTTTTCTTGTCAGTGAAGGGCTATTGTGTTAATATGATAAACAAAAAATACATGGTTGCTTATAGATAAGAAATTTCTCTTACTTTGTTCGACTCGGCATCTCATCTCATAAGAAATCTTTCAAGTACACGGCGAAAATCGGCCGGTGGCAAATCTTTTAGTTGTTGATTTTCGTTCTCAGCCGGTTTGTAGCATTTGTAGAAAGGAAGGAGAAAAGGAAAAATAATAAAGTTACAGTACTTTTGTCATTTTTATCTTTTCAAAACCATGAATTCAAAGTTGTCATGATGTGCATAGTCGTTCTTGATTTTGGACGATGTCGCGAGCATGCATGTAGTATTACCTTCCGATATAAATGAAAGAAAAAATACAATTTAATTAAAGACGTTCAGGGGTTCTTTTCATCCATGTTTTGAGAGCACGACTTCTTTTTGACGCTAGTAAATGCTTGCGTTGTCAGGGACAAAACAGTGTGATTCCATTTTGTTATTTTTCGGCCTTACGAAGTGCGTGCGTTTCATTTCATCATGTAAGGTTTCCTAAAACGTTGTTTTTTATCTTAAGGCTGATGAAGATTCTATGAAAATCATCTGTGTTTTATTTATCCCCAAGTTACGCTTTAGACACTCATACCATTCCGAAAAGTCGCAACATTTATTAATAGATTCCAACTTTTTTAAGTCTGCTACACTCAAACAGTGCTTTTTTATTCTCAACAACAGAAAGAAACAAGAAATTAATTATTAAGAGCATGAGCGATATTGACTATTGTGACAGCAACTACTCTCCCAAGAAACAAGCGCCGATGACAGTATCGTTTTCAGAGCGTTTTTTTTTTCTTGTTAAAAACTCTGGAGGAAGCGTGCTACATGCTATAAAAGGTAAGCCAGTTTCATTTGACGTTTGCAAGTTAAAATATGAGAATGAGACATTTCATTTTTAAATGATTATTTGGAAATAGAATGATACCTGATAAAAAATAAAAAAATATATATCTATACATATGTTTATGTATATATATATATATATATATAAATTGAATTGCATGTTAAGGCCCCTGAGGAAGGCAAATGCCGAAACGCGTCGGGTCTTGAATAAAGCGTTGAAAACGGAAGCACATTCTCCATAGTGCAAATTATATATATATATATATATATATATATATATATGCATGCTCACTAGTTTTTCTAGTTTGAGCACTCTGGCATGGCTTAGATGATCCCACATATGTGAGATCACTTGGGGTGGCTATATGGTCTTACCTCCATCCTAGCATCAGCACTGCACTGATGAGGCCCAGAAGGCCGAAACAGTACTGTCTGCAGTTAGTTATATATATATATATTTATATATATTTTCCGAAAAAACTAAGATGATATGATCCTCCTCCTCTGAGGTCAGCGAAACTGCATTCCTTGCAGCTATGTAATAGGATAGGATGTAGGAATTACCATAATATCTCTTATTCTTTAACGAACAGTGAAAGGATCTTTTAGGTCGACGGATTCACGACGTAAGTTTTTCCTCGTCTTTTTCAAGTAATTTGTTCAAAGAGGATGTGTTAACTGATGATGAACCCCGTCTTTATCAAATCTACAATTTTAAGTTTGCAATGCAGCAGAAAACCTTTAAATGTTAAAATCTTGGGCAGAGAATGAGAAAAGTTAAAATTTTTTTCTTCTTGTCGACTTTATACATCTTTCCACGACTTCCTGCGGAACGCAAGGTTCTGGAACAGTTTGTTTCTTCAATGTTGCCCAAGAGAGAATTCTTCAATGTGTCTCTTCTTAATTTATTTAAATCATTGAGCGAAAGCGTCACATTCACCATTCATATCCAATCACATGACCAAAATACTATGCCAATCGTGTGGGGATTTGCTTTGGGGGGGAGTAAAACTTGTTAAAAACCTATGACCCTTGCATTTGTACCGAATTTTTTTGCTTTTCTTTTTAGACTGGCGAGAGAACAAGCTGCGTTATTAAAAGTAATCACTTATTACGGAAACAATTGGGCGGGGAAAATATTAAAAGAAGCCTTCAATCATTTTAAGTAAATCTAACAAGTTGTACTTTTCTTATTGCTAAGAAACGTTCAATTCAGAATTGATTCCTACGTTGCTTCATATATGCTTGTCTGTCTGTCCATCTGCAGTGATATTTTTTTGTCTGCTGGTTTGCTAAGTAATCTACACTTTCCGGTTTCAGCATCAGTCAGTCATAATGATGTGGAATTCAAGATTCCTGATTCTCCTGTCTTCTTTGTTTCTCATGGATTTCGTTACTGCTAAAAAGCAATGCAAGACAGAAGTTAGCATACCTGGTACGGCTCTCAAAGGATATATCTTTAAGAAGGTCCTAGTAGCAGCTCCTCATGTGTGCGTTATCGCCTGCGAGAGGGAAAGGAAATGTCAAAGCTACAATTATGTAATTGGGGAAAAGTCCTGTGAATTAAACACCCGGACCAAGGAAGCAAGGCCTGAGAATTTCCAGCCAGATGATTTACGCTTTTACGTGGGACGCATTAGTGGTAGAAGTATGCATCCAGTTTAGTTTATTTTACATAAAAACCTTTCTCAATGAGTTCTTAGAAAAAACTCGCCACTTTCCAAGAGCAAGTCTCCGACTGCTTTTTTTATCAAACAGGGCCAGTGTCTTATTGCAAAATTCGCCCTTCATACTACATTAATATGAACTAAGCTTCACCGTTCTAAATCATCATTATTCCATGTTTATCTTGCCTGCCCAAATATATCTTCAACTCTAATCTGTTTTGCAACTTCTATTACCCTTAAACTATTAATGGAGTCATGTCTATATCGTAGCCCCTTTAGGATCTATTCCGGAATTACCAGCGTCATCGTGCCAAGAGATAAAACTAAGTGAAGGTAAAGAAAGTATCAGTAAAAAGTACTGGTTGGAAAAAGCTAATATCGGAAGTTCAAAGTTGGTTTATTGCGACATGAGCTTGGGAGGTAAGTCAGTAAATCAAGAACGGAATTACTTTACATAGTGTTTGGTCTACCTTCGCCCTTGCCTTTTGTGAAATGTTTTTACCTTGTCTCAGTGTTTTCTTTCGATTGATTTCCAATTAGATATCAATGAATGCAAAGGCAGCAATAACGATTGTGACAAAAATGCAAACTGCTCCAATACTGTTGGGTTTTATAATTGCATCTGCAAAGAAGGATTTACTGGGGATGGACACTTGTGCTCAGGTAAAATAGTTACAGACATACCGAGGAAAATATTTAATTATTTTTCGCCTAAAAACACTGGAGGTAAATTTTAGCTATCTACAATCGAGTGAGTGAATAATAGACCAATGATAGTTTGCATGCTATATCAGAGAAGTCTTAGCATTAAATAACACAATTTTAGCAGGAACTACTATCCTCCCAACACTGAGTTTTGCTTCCTAAGCTGCATTACTCATGCATGTTTATGTACGGATTTGCCATGATCTACATCAGGTTTTTTTAGAGCCATGAAATAAGGAAACAAAAAAAAAAAGAAAATAAAGAAAATAAAGTCAAGAAAATATATTATCTACGTTATGAAATTTACGTTTCAAAAACCCAGTTCGTTGAAGACAAAAAGGAGGAGGAATTTTTATTATTTGAAAAGACTAAAATAATTACAAATCGTGAGGTGACAAAACTAAATTTCAAAATGCATCTACGGTTTCTTCTCAGATATTGACGAGTGTAAAGGAAATCATTTCTGTCACGTGAATGCTACATGCATGAACACCCTTGGATCACATGTATGTCAATGTCAGCCTGGATATACTGGAAATGGACAAAACTGTGCAGGTGAATTTAATCTCTTCGCGACAATATTTAGAACGGTCCTGCACGATCGACACGTTAAACAACAGCGCCGCACCATTCAGCCGCAATTAGATAATTGATCACTTATAACTCGTTTTAATTTAAGCAGCCATTTCTCATGTTAGGGACGTCTTAGGTAATGTTCCTGACTTTTGAATGACAAATTTTGGAGACTGATACATTGATTTTCTGCTTTTAAATGAACTCTACAACAATGATTGTCAAAAGCATAAAAATAAAATCGCTCGTTTGGCTTTAAGTCCTCTGCACAGGATGGATATGTAAGATATTATCCATGGCACTACGTTTTCATTGACGCTTAAGATATATTTGAATGAAAAAGTTGAAAATTGTTTATCATTAAGTTTAACAAAATAATCAACATACTACGAGCGCCCTGATTGGTCAAAAACCTGTCGTTTATTGCACCGGTAAACCCATGGAAAATTTAAGTTTATGTTGTTCTCTCTCAGACGTTGACGAATGCAGCAAGGCTTATGCCGTTAAAATGAACGTATGCCATCCAAATGCATCTTGCACTAATACCCAAGGCTCATACAACTGTTCTTGCAATCCTACGCTTATTGGAGATGGTTTTAATTGTGAAGGTTAGTTTAATTTTTCATGAAGGCGATGAAGTTTATATTTGTTTCCCACCTTGAATGTAGCAGCAAATTGCTCAGAGTTGACTTTCATCCTAAATTCACATCGAAAAAGCATGATTTTACGCGCCCTTTTACACAAAACGAATCAACCTTTGATTATGTTTTAAATGATTTAAAACTCTTAAACGTACGTTTACATGGTTTAGACATGACACTCTCCGGGGAACTCGAAAAACCTCTAAAAAGAATTTCTAACGTTCAAAGTTTCCCTTATAACAATAACAGTTATGATTAATGAAACTTGTTTGACTTTAACAAGCCAATTTGTGCTATGAATATATATAGTTGAAGGATGCTAATAGGCAGATTACAAACTGAGAAATAATTGTGTTACCACAGAATACCTCTGAGCTGGTATCGTTGTGTGGGAACTGAGGATCAGTTAGGTCTTAAATGCATTTGGTAGCATTCAGCTGTGGGGTAAAAACAACTCAGGCTTTGATGGACGATTAAAGCAAGAGGAAACACAACTCTTTATAATGCTATCATCATCATTGTCCAAAGTAAACTCTTCTTAAAATTTACCTCATGAAATTTGTTCTTGTAAAACACAAGTCCTGTCTGGTTGTTTTCGAACTGATTGACTTGAAAAATGTCAACAACGAAAAAGTGTTATCTTTAATACAACAAACTTTTGCAATATTTATTTAATTTAATAGCCGACCCATGTTATGATTATCAAAACTTGAGTGATGCTAATAGAAAGAGCAGTTCCGTTACACCGGTATCTGGACCAGTGTTGTGTGAGAACCAACTCACCGGGGGATGGTATCGTTTTGTGGGAGCTGCAGGAACAAAAATGCCTACATCTCGTGTGCCAGCAAACAGATGTGGCACAGACTGGTCAGGCTGGTTGGATGGTATTCATCCTACTGTAGAAGATGGTAATGTCAACAGGAATGTCTGCTTTAATGATCGCTCTACTGGTTGCAAATACTCAAAAACTATTGTTGTAAAAAACTGTGGATCCTACTTCATCTACAAACTTCAACAGCCACCTTGTAACTCACGCTACTGCGGTGCGGACTAAATGTGAAACAAATATTACTTTGCGTGGCAAGAGGACTCATAAATCGTTCCGTAGGTACATGTGTATAAGTCTTTTTTTAACATGTGACGTAGTTAATCTTTCTTCTCAATCGCAAACCTTAACAGTAGATTTTAACTATGGTGGCAAACAGGTGTTTAATTCATTAGAATGATAATTCTCATCAGATAGCCTCTGTCATCGAAGAGAGTTGCCCGAAGTATCTTCAAAGTAATCTTTAAGTAAAATATGCAAGACACAAACTCTCAAGATTATGGTTTTCGAGCCTTTTATTTATGTTTTTTTTTCGCTTTTTTCATCTTTCAATTGCTGTAATTATCAATCATGGTTATTTTAGCATAGGTAAGTGGAATATAAGCAGGCACTCTCTTAGGTTACGGGCGTAGAAAAAAAAATGTGATGACAGTCAAAATCTGATGTCTTGTGACACTGCACAAAGTTTACGTAATAATTGTGCCTCTGTAATTTGCAACGTTAAATCAATTCCCAGACACACAGTAAGCAAGATTCGATGGTTTAGCATGTTATAACCGTGTGCCAAATGTGTCCGATCGACCAGGATTCATTCGTAATGGATCGCTTACCTATCTGACTGATTCTAAATCTAAGTTAAAGATCTTTAAGCGATGGCTTCAAAGAGTCCCTATACAGCTTATTTAACTAAAGGTGCGGGCACATTATCCAACAACTTTGTAAACCGTTTAAGTACATCACTAACAATTTTTCACAAGAATGTTTGAGCTTCGAAATCATAGTTTCTCACTGTGAAATTTTCCTTTTTATCCTGCAAATTTATTCAAAGAATCCTATGAAATTGCCTAGTCTTTTAAATCATCTGATGTTCATTTGTCTCTAATTTGCAAGAAGAGAGCTGAACACAAAGCAAATGGGGCAAAGCAAGGCGATTTTATGACAACATATCAAAATATAGAAAAATCGTTGGCTGTCTTTTCAAAGGAAAATGATATGAGCTGGGTCACTTTGTGGCTCAGCTTCTTTAGTGGCACAAATAGAAGGGCATCGTGTCTGTTATCTCGTCATTTAACAGAAACTGTGTACCTCTTTGTAAATACATTTACCTTAAACGGACTATTTTCAGCTGAGTTTCACAACACGAACACGAGAAAAGACTCTTCAAATTTACTTGATAGCAATCGCGAAAAAGTAGCCTTCACCGTTTTTCAGTGGACTCAATATCGGTAACCATGGAAAAATAACAACTTCGCAAAAAATGCATGAAAAGTAGAAAGAGAGTAATCAATCAAAAGTGGTTTTAACTTTACATCGCAACTATTCAGTAAAAATTAAGTTATTGAAAAAGATTGTAACGTAAGGAACAGAAAAAGAAAAAAAAAGAAAAAAAACAGAAAACCTTAACACATCTTATGGAGCACAAAAACTTGTGATAAGGATGAGTGTCTTAAATATTTCACAATATTTCAAGATATAACTTATGAAAACAATGATATTACAATTATTATATAAAACTAACTTCGAATTTTGTGGTCTCTTAATGTATCTATCACCTGTCTCTTCTTCCCAGTTTCTCGCAAACTAGAACGTACAAATAAGTTCAAACACTTTAAGGGGTGCTCCATCTTTCAAACTCCTTTTCTTTACAAAGTGCGACCTAATATTAAAGATGGTAGCCCACTAGGCCCTCTTGGATGATTCCAAATTATACACTGCGGTATGACTCATAAAACTAACAAGGAAATCAACTTGTATCATCAAATTTATCCTTAATATTCTGCTTTACTTGTGGACACTGGGAATTAATCCTTTGTAAAATTCTCTTACCCCTACGTGCCTAAGATTTTGAAAAGAAACCACCCTGAGAGGAGGCAAGAAAAAAAAACACCTATTACATGAAAACATGGCCGTGATCACTTAGCCCTAAGTGGAAGTCAATCAAAAAACTGGATCCAGTTCTCCGCCAATTTCGCTCCAGTTCTCTGTCAAATTGTTTCCCTTTTATGTAGATGGATTTGAAGCAAGAGATGGAAAGCTAGTTTATAACGAACTAAATATGTCAAGTTCTCATATTAAGTTCCAACTTACTTGAAAGTTTTACTAATCACATCCAACGCGCCTTTGTATTCCACCATCGTCTAATGATTCTTTAGAAAAGTAAAATAATGCATAAGAAATAGCAGCAGGAAACAGTGAAAATAGAACGATTTACCATAAAAAGAAAACTTGCGTAAAGAGACCCAGATATATTCAATTGGTTTTGGCTAATTTTATGGGCACAAAATCAAAACTTTCGCGCCGTGAATGGAAAG